>NC_058130.1:648077681-648143334 GCF_016433145.1 Gracilinanus agilis
GAAGGAAGGAAGGAAGGAAGGAAGGAAGGAAGGAAGGAAGGAAGGAAGGAAGGAAGGAAGGAAGGAAGGAAGGAAGGAAGAGAAACGAAGGAACAAAGGAGGGAGGAAAAACACATTACTATCTGCCAAGCAATGAGGGGTAAATATTCTTGGAGCAAATGTACAGTGGCAAAACATGACATGTTAGGTGTATGGAACAAATAGCTACTCTTGGAGCTTGATTGGATGATAGTTTAAAATAAAACAGGAGTTTAAAATAAGGCTAGAAAGATAGGTGGAGCTGGATTGAGGCAGGCTTTAAATGCCAAGCTAAGGAATTTGTATTTTACCCTTTTGGCTCCAGGGAGCCAGTGAAGATGCTAAAATTTAGGAAGATTATATTAACAGCTTTATGAAAGGTAAATTGGAGAAGGTGACAGTATAAAATAGGGAGGTTAATTAGGATGCTATTATAATAAGCAATAAGTGACAGAGTAGTGGTCATGTGAATGAAGAAGACAAGACAAATGCAAGATGTGTTGTGGAGACGGAGTGATAACTAATTAGATTTAGGGTATGATTGGGGCAGATGAGAGGGAGAATTTTTAAATGGTTCTCAGGTTTTACGCCTTGGTAATAAGGAAGAAAAGGCATTTTATTAACAGAAATAGAACACTGAAGGGGGGAAGAGATTGGAGTTAAGGAAAGAGATCATAAATTAAGCGGGGGAGTGTTGAATTTGAGCTCAAATGGGACAGCTTGGTGGAGATGCCCAGAATGCTTTGGAAGATATATATAAACCTTTGGTTCTCTGGATAGTGCTCTATGAGCTGACTTCCATAATTTTTTCTCTTGGGCTTTGGATTCTTCTGCATTGATTTTACATGATAAACTTCATCAAAGTCTGACAACTTTCAGAGACCTACCTAAGTTCTTTAGCAGTCTGATTTCAACCTTGACCCTGGTCTGTTTATACTAGTTATGTTGGCTGAAGACAAGTCACTCTCCTTTTCATGTGGCTAATTCTACTCAATAAGTGTCTCCATTTCTCTATCTACAGATCCTAAATTTACATCTATAACCAGTGCTACCAGAGGAGCAGTTATTCAGTCACTGTCTGTGAGGCTTGGTAATCTTAAGTACTTTTAGCTTGAATTTGTCATTCTGTTTTGTAAAGCATCTCCCCAAAAGTGGACTTCCCCACCCTCTATCTAGATCCCATGTATGCTTCTCAAATTCTCACAAATTTCTGTTTACAGAACCCTTCTCTTTCTCTTAGTTTACTGACAGAGCCAAGTTGATGGACAGGTTCTGGGCCTAATGGATCAGAGTTTCAGAATTTAAGAATTTCAGCAATCATAAGGTTTCCAACCCACAACCCAAAAGGAATTCTCATATTATTTACTCAAGAATTAAAGGGTGAGCCCTTGACCTCCTGAGGAAACCTGTTGCATTCTGGACAGTTCTAATTATTAAGATTTTCTAGACATCGACCCTCAAAGTGGCATTTTGTAACTTCTACCCATCTGCTCTAAGTCTTGCCTCTGGAGCCAAAAAAGAGCAAAGCTAAGTCTTCCACATCAGATACTTGAACATAACTGTCTTTAAATTTAGACAACAATTAACTTGGAATCCTGTAGTTTAGTATACTCCAGAGAAGTGATGAATTTAGATAACTCCTCAAGGATCTAGATTGAATTCATGAAGAGCTTGATGGCTCATGTGGTTTTAGAATAAGTTTCTCATGAAAATATAGTACAGTGACAAGAGTGCTAAAACTAGGTGTGTGACTTTGGGCAAGCTATTTAACCACAACTTAATCTCTTTATTTGTTAAATAGCAACAAGGAAACCTTATTACTCATCTCATAAGGATATTTTGAGTATCAAATTTATTCATATAGCAAATATTTACTAAGCCTAAACTATGTGCTTAATACTGGAATACTAAAATACTTTCACATGAATTAAAGTACTTTGAAAAATATATGAACGAGTCAACAATTTTCAGAAAAGAAACTGCAAAATAATAACCTGAAAGATTGCTCCAAATCACTAATAAAAAGATAAACAAATTAAAATAGTTCAAGGGTCAAAGTGACAAAGAATATAAAAGATAAAAATTGTAAATCAATCTTGGGAAGGGAGACATACTAATATGCTGTTGATAGAACCATAGGTCATTTCAACTGTTATGGAAAGTAACTTGGGATTCTTAGAGCAAAGTGACCAAATTGTGTCCTTTTGAACCAGTGGTACTGCTTACCACAACTGGGAATATACCCCAGAAGAGTCAGAAACAAGTCTTCATATATTCTAATATATCCGTAGCAGGAGTTTTTTGTATTAGCAAAAAATTATCAAAACAAAAGGGAGATGGAGAAGAAAAAAGTGGAGACCTATTTATTGGAGAATGGAAAAATTGTGGTTTATGAACTGATAGAATATTTTTTATGCCAGAAGCAGTGTGGTTAAGGAACTAGCATCAAAGCCAGGAATATTTAGTTAAAAGTTACCTTTGTCACATAACATATTTGTGATCTTACACAAGTCACTTAATTTTCAATACTCTCAATGCATTAAGAATTTAGAGAAATATGTGAAAAACTAGTATGAATGGATGCAGACCAAAATTAGCAGAATCCTGAAAAAAGATATGGCTATAGTCATGTAAATTAAAAGAGCACTAAAAGAAAATAGAAATTTTACTAATAGTAGTAGCACCATTTTTGCAAAGTATTTTACATATATTATCTCATTTGATTCTCATGATAATTGTGGAAAATGGGCATTGTTATCCTCATTTTACAGATGAGTAAACAAAGTTCCAGTTAAGCAAAATGATCTGCCCAGTGTCACACAGAATTGTATGGCAATAATAGGTGGGATGCCTCCTATCTAACGTTAGAGAGATAGAGGATTACAAAATGTCAAGTATCATATTCTTATGGAAGTAGGCACCTTTTCTATTTTTAATATTTGTTTTTCTTTGTCACAAGGGAGACCTTGGTATGGGGTGGGGCATTATTTTAGGGAAAATTGCTATAGTATGAAAAACAAGATACCATATGCAAATTATCAAAAATATGGATCACAATACTTTTCAAGAGAAATATTTGGGTACTTTTTTCCATTAGAAAAATAAATACTAGAAATACCATGTTTCCAAACGTTACCCTTTTCCTAGCTACGGAGTTTTCTCCTTACTTAAAATGTACTAAGTTGAAGTTACTTCCATATTTGTATTTCACCCTTCTTTATCTTGGGCAACTAGGTACCAAGGGGATAGAGTGCTGCTGGAGTCAGTTGTTTTTATTGTGAGTTGTTTCAGACATGTTTAACTTTTCATGACTCTATTTGGATTTGGAAAGACCTGAGTTCAAATCAGGTTTTGAACATTAACTGTGTGACCCTGGGCAAGTTACTTAACCCTGGTAGCCTTGGTTTCCTCATCTGTAAAATTAACTGGAGAAGGAAATAACAAATCAGTCCAGTATATTTGCCAAGAAAACCCCAGATGGGATCACAAAGATTTAGACACAACTTAAAAATAACTGAACAGTAGCTTGATCTGCTTAATATACAGAAGCAAGAGCTTCATAGATTTGGGGGATCCATGGGAATTCTCAATACTTGGGAGAATTAAAAATGAAAAGAACTAGTTTAGAAAATCTGAAAAAAGAGAAAGGAAGGTTTCAAGTTAATTTTTTACACATCATACAATACATCTGGCACTTTAAAATGCCATCTAATAACTTAATTCCCTCTCATTTTGAAGGATGCCTTCTCAATAATAAGAATAGAAAAGATCAACCTTAAATTAAAATATTATAGCCTCAGTTTAGGGTGAAGAGGGGGAGAAAAAAGACTAATCCTGCTCAAGGCAAGACATTCTATAACATAAACTAGGTCACTGCTGAGCCAGAACTTTTTTTCTCAGAAGATTCTTTGTGTAAAAGCAATGAGACACAGCAATTGAATCAACAGAGCTGCCTGGTTATATAGGTTTTGTGTCTATATGGACAGACACTAAAATGGAAAACTACAGTGCATGCTCACATTAAATTATGTTTTTGAAAAATATTACTTGGTTTAGAGATTAAGTTAGTTGTGACTGAGGCAGCCAAATTGATGATGTTATTTTTCCTAGATCATAAGAATAAGCTCACAGTTTGGGAAGTCTCTCTAGGAAGAAATACAGTGATCCCTCACCTATTAGGGGAGTTACATTCCAGAGACCCCCCACAATAGGTGAAAATCTGCAAAGTAGCAGTATTATATTTATTTTATTATTTATATATATTTTAAGGCTTTATAAACCCTTCCCGCTTGCCTATAAACCTTTTCCACACTCTTATAAACACTGAGCCAATCAGAGCCCAGGATACAGAACACAGCCCTGTGGTTGGTTGCCTTTCATTCCATCTCATGTTGGCAAACTTGGCCAAGCCGTAGTAGTGTACTGCATTTCCACTGTGTACAGTATGATATTTATCTGCAAAATTTCATGACATAGCAAAAACTCCATGATACAGAATTAGATTTTTTTTTTAAATTCACGAAAGTGAAGCCACAATAAGTGAACTGCCATGATAAGTGATATAGTGAGGGATGACTATTTGAAAAGACTATGTATGATTATACAACTGGGAATAAAAAGAAAATGATGTACTGAGGAAGTGAATTTCTTTTTTTTTAATGCATGCAATCATGTAAGACATCAGTCATTTTGTAGAAGAGATCACCAAAAAAAAGGAAAAGTACAATAAATTATGTTTTCAGACTCCATCTGTTCTTTCTTTGGAGGAGGATGGCATTTTTCATCGTGAGTCTTTGGGATCATCTTGGATCACTGTATTGTTAAGAAGACCTAAGTCATTCACACTTGTTCATCAAACAGTATTGCTGTTATTGTACACAATGTTCTAGTTCTGCATACTTCACTTTGTATCAGTTTATATTAGTCTTGAGGAAATGGATTTCATATGTACAAAAGTAGAAGAAATATTTATTGAGGAAGAGGAAGTGAGAATTGATTATTAACTATCTTATTTCAATTTATTTCTAGCCTCCCTTTTTAGAATCTGCAGAGTAAGAAGATTTGTAGTTTCTCTTGGTTTGACTTTTAGGGTGATTTTTTTTCCAATTTATCCAGGTGGAGTATTCTCTTTAGAAACCAGAGGACAATAGCAGCTTAGGAAGGGAAAATCAGGCTTTGTTCTGTCCTATAAAGATTTATTTTTATTAACAAAGAATTGGAAAAATTGATAAGATCTGCTTAGCAGTAAGTGAACATCTTCAAAACATAGATTTGGAGGGGGAAATATAATTGTTTTCCTTTTCACTCCTTTTTAATAATATTTTCAAAGTAGGCAGGTTTAGCACAGTAAATTTAATTGGGGCAGCATTACACTGGCTTAGAAGGTTGGCCTTGTCTGGTCTCATTTTTTTATTGTTCTCTGTCAGAAGTAATCAAGTCAGGATCAAGACGCACAGCTTAAGCCTAGCCATGATGAATAGATTATGAAATTACTACCAAGAAGAAGTTTCACTGGCCATTTGTCTTAGTAATACTGGTTTAGTTTGAGCTGCTTGGTCCTATGTATGATTATACAAATCAGAAGTCAATTTATGGCAAGATGGCCAGGCTCAAATAGGCTCAGGCAGCTTGAAATGCTGGAACAATTAAAAAGGAGTCTGATTCATGGTTGAGAAAAACCAGTGAATCTATTGAGAATTTGCTATTAAAGACCTAAATATATGTTCTTAGCCTTTTTTGTGTTGTGGAACCCCTTAGCATGCTGTGTGTTGTGGAACCCCTTAGCATGCTGTCCCTTGCAAAGGATTGTTATGCCAGCTTTGCAAAGATTAATAATGCTGGAGAAAATAAAATTAGATGATATTTGTGGAACAATTTGCAAACTTTAGAGTGCTACATAAATGCAAGTTGTTTTTGTTATTATTATTATAATCTAGTGAAAGCCATGGACTTTTCAGAAATATATTTAAATGATTAAAATAAAATATAAAATATTATAAACAATTTATATTGAAATACAGTTATACAACTCTATAACTGAAAACAAAATCATATCAAAATATTAAGAAATAAGTTCATGGACACCAGCTTGATTTGGAGGAAAGTGAAACATAATTGAGATACCTAAAAACAATTTTAAAAAGAAGAGTGGAATCTTAAAGAAACTGTTAAACAGCCCATTCCAAGGTTATAGTGATGGCATATTTGTAACTAAGGTACAAATACTGGCACCACAAGGCACTAGTCAAGTTCTCAGAAGCATCATTTGTGGTAGGAAATGTCAATTTATTGAGGAAGAACCACTGTATTTTTAAACCTTTAGTAATAATATTAATGGCAAGCCTGACAGTGCAAAAATGTTGGAGAATACACCTGAATTCCTTCAATACTTTTTTATTTTCCAAGAAAAGTGTGCTTCTAGAGACGCACCAATATTTCATATACTTTGGGATGCACAGCTATTGCTGAGATTATGTTTTCTCTACCCTTATCTAATGAGCCATGTTTCTGGCCCAGTGGTTTATAATTTTCCATAAAATTATAATCACTTCCACAGCATGTAAGGAAAGGATGTTATTTAGAGAATGGTCAAGCAGAGGGATCAGATGTAATTCTATCATACAATGGGAAGTGTAGCACTCTGTGCTGTCCCTGGCATAGGCTATGATGTAAAGGTTAATGATATTGGAAAAATCAAATTACGGAGGAAATGGGCTTCAATCACCAGTTGGACAAAAGCTACTATAGAGTTTTGAAATATTATATAAAGTTAAGTTTTATTCATTCTGGCCCCAACCAATTCAGGATGGGTTATAATCTAGAAAGGTGGTTGAGCAGAAGCATCTCTGTCTTTACCCCATCTATATGTGAAGAACAGGTTTGTAAAGCAGATTAGGTGGGCAAAAAAGGCTACAGGAAAGGGAACAATTTAACCTACTTAAGAGAATAAAATTTTTGGATGTCTAAAACAAATCTTTTGTTATGACAAATACCAGCTATAAATTTGTCTTTTCTAGTCCATGAAAGAGGTATATTTGAAATTACCTGCTAACCGTCCCCTGTTAGGCTAGTTCATGGTACTAAATACCAAATTTAAATTGTTTTTTAAAATTTTTTTAATTTTTAGAATATTTTTCCATGGTTACATGATTCATGTTATTTCCATCCCTCCCAACCCCACCCCCCATCCTCCCCTTAGCTGATGTGCAATTCCGCTGGGTTTAAAATTCTTTTTAAATGTTCTGTAAATTGCTTGTCAGCTCCAGGAGTGGGGAGGGAAAAAGGGAAGGAGAGAACATGAATCATGTAAACATGGAAAAATATTCTAAAAAATAAAATAAAATAATGTGGAAAGAAAGAAAGGAAAGGAAAGAAAGAAAAGAGAAAGAGAAGAGAAGCAGAAAGAAAGAAAAAAAGAAAAAATGAAATGTTCTGCAATATGCACTTTTCAATAATTGAGATTTAGTGCCTTCTGCCCCTCAGATCATCTGGATTAGTGAAATTTACTATCATATCAAACTATTTCACTTGCCATACCACCCTTAGATATCATGTATTATTATAGTTAGCCATCAGGTATTTTTTCCTTTGCTTCAGTATTGTGGGAAGGATGCTGGAATTTGGAGACACAGAACTTAGATTTAAATCCTGGAAATGCCACATACTATCTGTGTCACCTTTCTTGACCTCAATTTCCTCACCTTCAAAAGAGGCACATTGGACTAAATATCTTTTAAGGTTCCTGCACTCTGGTTTTATAATCCCATGATATTATTGGTTATTTACGGGAAATCCTGTTATAGATTATAAGGAATCCTCTTCTTGAAGAGGTGTGGTACATGGCTTTTTCTTCACCATTCAACTCCCTTCATTCTACTATAATCATTATTCTTTTGTTAATCAATAAAGTTAATTTTGCCTCCCTAGAAATTGCATTGCTCCTTATTGATATATACTTATATATGCATTTTATATGTGTGCATGTATATTTATATGTGTATATGATATGTCCCCAAAGTCTTAAGTTTAAAACATATATTTAAATTAAATCTTATAAAACTTAAAATTGTCCTGAGACTTTTGTGACATTCTAGATTACATATAATATTCCTCAGTCTGACATAGTTAGTTACTATTTATTTTTTAATTAGGTGGCACAGTGTATGTGGTGCTGAGCTTAGAGTCAGGAAGACTTGAATTCAAATCTAGACTCTGACACCCAGGGTTGTGTGACCCTGGGAAAATTATTTAGTATCTGTTTGCCTCAGTTTTCTCAAGTATAAAATGGGGATAAAAGTAGCTTGGGTAGCTCAGTGGATTGAGAGTCAGGCCTAGAGACGGGAGGTGCTAGGTTCAAATCCGGCCTCAGACACTTCCCAGCTGTATGACTCTGGGCAAGTCACTTGACCCCTATTGCCCACCCTTCCCACTCTTCCACCTATGAGCCAATACACAGAAGTTAAGGGTTTAAAAAAAAGAGTAGCATCTATATCTCAGGGTTCTTGTGAAGGTCAAATGAGATATTAAAAAATATATAAAAAGCTTAGCAGAGTGCCTGATATAAGGTAGGGCTTTATAAAAACTTATTCCCTTCCCTTCCCTTTCCTTCCCTTCCCTTCCAGGGATGGACAAATGCTTTGACCTAATGGGTGCTAAATTGGAAGTCAAGAGGGCCAGATTCAAATGTTGCCAGTGCCACTTACTATCTTTCTAACCTTGGACAAATCATTCAACCTTTTCTGTGTCATGAATTCTTTTGGCAATCTGGTAAAACCTGTGGACCTCTTCTTAGAACAAGTTGTTTTTTTAATGTTTAAAATAAATTATATTAGATTACAAAGAAAACTAATTATATGGAAATATAACTGTCAAAATATTTTTAAAACAAACTTTTCCCAATGTGCAATACTCCTGATCTAAAACAAGAGGATTATACTAGATAATCTTTAAATCTATGGTCTTATTATTTTCCTAGTTGAAATATAATCTTGTTCTTTCAAATCTAACATTATTTTCTTGCTTTGACTGACCTAATTAAATGTGAAATGCTGAGTCTGGAAGATTTGCATTTATAAAGATCATTATTTTCAAATCTCCAGATCATTTTATGATTCAGTTATTTCATGATATTGCGCTTTGGCCTTCATTTAATTTTGTAAGTCTTCCTCCAACCTCATAAATTCTCAGATTCTCTGCTTACTTCTGTCCACTGGAAAGAACTAGCAAATACTTAATAGGTTCATTGGCTTAAAATTTTTGTATAATCCCTTCATTTTAAGGATTAGGAAAAAGACCCAAAGTGTTGACTAACCAAAGGTCACAAAGTTAATAAGGAACATAAATAAGATTTGAAGCCAGGACCACTAAATTCAAATCATCTAAAATTCTTTCCCTTGTTCCATATTAGTGCTAACCCATTGCTAAATAGTAGTCAGATGACACATAACATAGAGGCCATGATGCATTATTAAGACATTAAATCAACCATAGTACTAGTTCACTGAACCTTCTAAACTCGGAACATTGTTTAACCTATATTTTGTTGTCTTAAAATATGTTCACAGGAAGATCATGGATTCTCTAAGACACAGGAGGCAACAAGTCATCTTTAGATAATACATTAGAAAGAAAACATGTAAGATGGCTCCTAAGGGTTGAATTTTGGGGTTCCTACTATTGGTGGCATATGGTCAGAGTATAAAAAACAGTAAAGGGAATTCAGAAGCATTTCTATTCTAAGCTGTGCTGTTTCAGTGTCTTGGAGAGCTTTCCCAATTGGAAATTCAGTTAAGTTAAGTCATAGCAGCAACACCAGAATGATTTTTAGCTTAGGTATAAAAACAAGTGACTCCTGGGCTCCACTATTAGTTGCTACACAGCTCTGATGTGTGCAATTCCTTTGGCAAATTGTCATCAGCTTGAACAATATATTTTATAGGTGAAAGGGTGGGTAAATATAAGTTAGGGGAGACAAGGTTGGGTGGAAGAGAGATGGAAATTGATAGCATATTCTCTGAGGAAAAAAATGAGTATAAGCATATAAGTATATAGGCGTTATTGTGGGTTCAGTTCCAGATCACCACAAAAGAAGTAAATATTATAATAAAGCAAATTGCATGAATTTTTTGTTTCCCAGTGACTATAAAATATATATTTATTCTATACAATATTCTATTAAATGTGTAGAAGTATTATGTAAAAAATGTACCTACCTTAATTAAAAAATACTTCATTACTAAAAAATGTCAGCCATTATCTGAGCTTTTAGTGAGTTATAATCTTTTTGCTGGTGGAGGGTCTCGCCTCTGTGGATCACTGCTGACTGATTAGGGTGGTGTTTGCTGAAGGTTGGGATACTTATGGGCAATTTCTTACAATTAGACAACAATGGAGTCTGCCATATTGATTGACTCTTCCTTTCACTTGAACACTTAGAGGATATTGTAGAGTTATTAATTAGCCAAATTTCAATATTGTTGTGTCTCAGCAAATAGGAAAGACAAAGGAGAGGGAGTGAGATGGGGAACACTTTTATCAATTGTTTGCCATCTAATAGGCATGGTTTGGAACCTCTCAAAACAATTATGAGTAACATCAAATATCACTAATCACAAATATAATAATAATGAAAAAGTTTGAAATATTGTAACAGTTACCAAAATGTAACTCAGAGACCCCATGTGAGCACATACTGTTAGAAAAATGATGCCAACAGACTTACTCAACATAGGGTTGCCTCAAGCCTTTAATTTTTTTAAAAAAAATTCAATATCTGAAAAAGACAATAAAGTGAAGTGCAATAAAATGATATGTGCCTATAGTGGGAAGGATGTTGCATTTGGTATCATGGGACCTGTGTGACCTCAAGGAAATTTTTTAACCTTTCTGGGCCTTTTTCTTCATCTGAAAAATGCTAAAATTTAACTAGAAGACTTATACAAAAGTCTATGATCCAATGAAAGAGTTTCCCCTACTCTTTGTTCTTTCTTATTTTTTTCCCTCTTTCATCCTGCTCACAAATGGAAGCTCTAAATTAAGCAAGTATTGATAGAGGCCTGGTAAAAGAAAAAACCTTTTACATTAATTAAGGCTTGTGAAGTTTTGCTGAGATGTGGATAATTAAAATTAAAAAAAATAATTAATTTCCATACTATCCCCAAATTCTGTTAAACTCATTCTTAGACTATATAAACTGTGTAAACTCAATGAAGCTATTAACAGTATCTTATCTAAACTTTATATTTCTCCCAACCTACTTCTGGATTCTGCACACCATAAGCATTTAATAAAAATTTAATGTTTTGTTTGTTTTACATGGGCCTGTGATTTCACTGGAAACCACTAGTATGGAAACCCTCCTCCCCGCCCCCCAACTACATCATCATTGACGTTAGGCATTTATTGTCTGCTCTGTGCTAGGCACAGTGTTAAGCTTCCACTGAAACAAGACAATAATTCACCCGTAACTTAGAATTTCAGAGGCCCTAAGAGATTTAGTGACTTGGCTAAAGTTACATAGCTAGTGTTGTTGGAAAGAGGACTTAAACCCAGTCCTTCCTGACTCCAAGACTTGTCTAGGCCTCAATTGCCATTTTTACCTCTAAATGACTGAAAAGACTAAATTTGACTTCCTAAGTAATAAAATTCAGTGTTACTCTTATGAAATGTGGGTGACAAGGAACACGTGTTCAGATGAGCTATGAATGACTTGGGTCACTAGATTTTATGGGTTCTCTAAACAATTTGCCAAAAAAAAAAAAACCCAAACCCCATAACCTTGTCAAAACAAAACAAAAACCCAGCATTTCTTCTTTACAGAGGGATTTTTTCACTTCATGACTCTGCCAAGGTTGTCACCTACCATTTCGGTTTTCCAGAGTAATACAATCTGTCAAGAAAAAACAAATGTGAGAAACTGGGATGGATGCCAAAGTATCCCATAGGAAACCTTTTGATTTTAAAGCCAAATGGCCTTTTTATCTGAATCGGGGCAAAAATCAGTGTGTCTGAAAACACATCCTTTTTGGTATCAAGTTAGTATTCATCAGGCCCATGTGCTTAGTGTAAATCACACTTGTGATTCATTCTACTTAAACACCCTATTTATTGCAGAGTCATATCACATCAGATGGTCCAGGAACTTTCTCAGAGGTTATTTCGGGAGTTGTTGAAAATTGCAAGGGTGAGCATCATCAGCCAGGGTTGTGGTTCAGGGTCTAAAGATGGCTCCCTAAGTGAACACTTAAAACTTGCTAATGCTGAGAAAGAGGAGTTTTGGCTTTGATTTTCATGAGCAGCACCCAAAGGGAAAACTTTATGTCCTTAAATAAATTTTCAAGGACCGGAAGGCTTTCAGCATTTGGCAGAGTCCTTCCATTAGTTGTTTTTTTTTTCTTCCCTTTTTGGATAAAATCCTAGACCCAAGAACTGATTAAGAAAGTTTATCCTGCTTTCTCTAAAATAAGGCATCCTTAAATCCCTGTTTAAAAGTCTTAAAGAAAGAGAATCTAGATTCAATTAATTTCAATTCATCCAGTATTTCTTTATATGTACATAATCATTTGCATGTTGTCTGCCCCATTTAATTATATGATCTTTGAAGGAAAAAAAAACATATTTTTTGTTGTTTGTTTCCCAAACAACATAGTGTATGTAACCTGGGTACAGCCTGGTGGCCGAATGAATACTGTACTGACCCTGGAGTCAGGAAGACATGAGTTCAGTTCCAGCCTCAGCACTTGCTAAGTGTATGACCTTGGGCTTAACCTATTTGCCTCTGTTGCCTCATCTGTAAAAAGGATTAGCACTCTGCCTACCACATAGTAGGTGAAATATAAATGCTAGTTAGTAGTACTACAGTAGGTCTAGGCAATTAATGTAGGTTTTTTGTTGAAAAATAAGGAAATTGACTCTCTTTGAGGGGATTCAAACAAATTGGCACACATAAGGAAATATAGAATGTTTTGAGAAGGAACAGAGCAATGATGACAAAAAGAATCAGGTAAAGCTTGCGGCAAAGGAAAAGAACTCATATATAGAGAATATTTTTTGTAAGACAGAAATCACCATGTATTCATTCTTTTGCTTTTGCTTTTTAATATTATTTATTCTGAACATTCTTTTCTTTTTAAATTTCTGGTCCCATATTCTCTCCCTTCCTTCCCTCCCCCAAACTCTGAAAAGGCAAAAAGTATGATACCAATTATGCGAGTGAAATCATGGAAAACATATTTCCACATTAGCCACATTGCAGAAAGAAACAAGAAAAAAGGAAGAAAATTATAGTTCAATTTGCATCCTGAAGGTCTCTCTCTGGAGGTAGATAGCATTTTTTTCATCATGAGTGCCTTGGAATTGTGTGGAATCACTGTATTGATCAGAGTAGCTGACTCTTTCACAGCTAATCATCATTACAACAATGATCTGGTTCTTCTCACTTCACTTTGTATCAGTTCATATGGGTATTGCCATGTGTTTTGTTTTTTTCCTGAAACCAATGCTCTTGTCATTTCTTATAGAATAATAGTACTCTGTCACAATCATATGCCACAAATTGTTCAGCCAATCCCCAATTGATAAGCAGCCCCTCAATTTCCAATTCTTTGCCACCATAAAAAGAGCTGCTATTGACTTTTTTGTGCATACAGGTCCTTTTCCTTTGGTCTCTTTGGGAGACAGATCTAGTAGTGGTATTTCTGAGTTAAAGGTTATGCACAGTTTTATATCCCTTTGTGCTTAGGTCCAGATTGTTCTCCAGAATGGTTGGGCCAATCTACTCATTCTTATGCCCTCTGCCTATGCAGACTTCTTATAGCTGCCTTAATAATGATACATTTCTTAGGAATTACATAAATCTTTTTCCCATAAAGGAATGTAAATAGTTTACCTCCATTGAGTCCTTTATGAATCCTTTTTTATCTTTATTTTTTTATATTTCTCATGAGTTTGGGGTTTGAATGTCAAATTTTCTATTCAGCTTCAGTCTTTTCATCAGGAATGATTGGAAGTCCTTCATTTCATTAAATACCTAATTTTCCTCCTGAAAGAGTATGGTCAATTTTACTGTGTAGGATATTCCTGGTTATAATCTAGATCCTTTGCCTTCTAGAATATCATATTCTAAACCCTCTGCTCCTTTAATATGAAAGTTGTCAAATCCTGACTGCTCCACCATATTTGAATTGTTTCCTTCTGGCTTCTTCTAATGTTTTCTCCTTGACCTTGGAGCTCTGGGAATTGGTTACAACATTCCTGGGAGTTTTCATTATAAGGTCTCTTTCAGGTGGTGATGATTAACAGGTTCTTTTAATTTCTATTTTACTTTTTGGATCTAAGATATCAAAGCAGTTTTCCTTGACAATTTCTTGAAATATGGTATATAGGCTCTTTTTTATCATGGTTTTCTGGTAGTCCAATAATTCTTGAGTTATTTCTACTCAATCTATTTTCTATGTGAGTTTTTTCTGATGAGATATTGCACATTTTCTTCTATTTTTTCATTCTTCTGATTTCATTTGTTGTTTCTTGAAGTCTTATGGAGTCATACGCTTCCTTTACCCAATTCAAATTTTTTTTCCTTCAGTGAGTCTCTTTTTCCATTTGGCCAATTCTACTTTTGAAGTTATTTTCTTCAATAAATTTTTATGACTCTTTTATCATTAGATCAATCTTGTGTTTTAAGATAGTACTTTTTTAAAACTTATTTTGTTCCTCTGTTTTTAAACTGTTAATTCTCTTTTCAAAATTTCTCAAATTACTCTCTTTTCCTTTCCCAATTTTTCCTCTACCACTCATCCCTTTCTCTAACTCTTTCAAGAATTCTTACTGGCCTTGTATCCAATTAGCATTTTTTTGAAGCTTTGCTGTAGCTATTTCACATTGTCATCTTCTAAGATATATACTCATCTTCCCTACCACCATAATAGATTTTATGGTCAAGTTATTTTTTTATTATTGTTTATTCATTTTTCTAGCCCATTTCCTGACTTTGAACTTTGTGTCAAACTTGGGTTCTGCTCATCTAATGGTGGAGAGACTCTGTGCCAATCTTCAGGCTTTTTATGCTACTATTATCAGAGCTAGTTCTGGGAATCTACAAGTTTTCACTGTTTCCAGAGTGGCATTTTTCTGGGAGACTAGCTCTCCTACTCTAGGCTTGGTCTATACTCAAGAAGGGCCCCAACTCCCCTCCAGTCACAAATACTAATGTTCCTCTTGTCCTTGACACTGTGACTGGGACCCCTGCTCCCTTGTGCCTAATCGCAAACACTTTTCTCAGTTGTTGAATTGATTTGGAGAAAAAGAATTGCCAATCAGCACTAGCTGCACTCAGTGTCAGCAAAGGATTTCTTGTAATCTTTCTATCAAGTTGTTTAACCCCATTGCCACCTCTTGGCTGAACTGTTCCCGACTATTAAAGGAAATATTCACTTTCTATTCATCTGGTTAATTAAGCAAAGAAAAAGAGGATTGGGGTATAAGGAGATTCTGAGAAAAGCAACATTAAGGATAGTCATGATCAGAAAAATATATTTACCTTATTATCATGTTAAATTGACATAGACAACCAGAGTGACTATTCGCAAGTATCAAAAGTGTAAGATAAAAAAAAAATAAGAAAGCCCTAGAGAATTATTCCTTATAACACATTTTCTTCTTCACTTCTGTATAAAGTGAATAAAAGCACAGTTTCCCTTTATGAAATTCCTAAAATCATTAAAACAATTTTCATTGACTAATGCCTATAATTTTTTTATCCTTTCATTCTAACATAAACTCTGTTAAATTTCAAAAATCCAGTCATTTTACCTTTGAAAATTTAAGAAAATACAAAAATAAGTTTAGCAGACCAAAATATTTAGGTGGGGGGATTATTCTTTGTGATTTAATAGATCATTATAATTCTTGCCAAATCATACATCAAAAAAGATCAAGACTTGGGCCTGCTATAATTATTCATTCATTTATAAAATCATAGATTGATTTATTTAAATAGAGATAAGGAGAGGGTAGCTAGGTGGTTTAATGGATTGAGAGCTAAACCTCAGTATGGGAGGTTAGTCCTGGGTTCAAATCTGCAACAGTAAGGAATAGATTATTTCATTTAATGCTAAAAAATTAGTGACACACATGCTTCATATCATCAGTTTTGTCATCTCCTAGCAATAGTCCAAAGAATGTAGAGGGTGGGCATGTGCATTGACCTTTATCATTGCAGTATTTTAATCTTGTGCCACAAACCACACTCCTTCATAGTTTGTGTCTCCAGGTGAATGGATCCATAAAACCTAGACAGGCATGAGATGCAAGTCCTAGTGCAAGTTGTGCCTTGCTTGGTAGCCTTAGGACAGAGTCAGGTAGCTTGGCTATAACTCAGTTCCTTCATCATTTTTTTAAAGTGGGGGCAGAGGGAGAAATTTTCTGATTTCTAAAGTCCCATATAGCTCTAACATTGTATGATTCTAACATTTATAATCCAGGTGCATTTCAATGCAAGGAAAGTAATTTGAGTTTTGATTTGGGAAAAGATACCTTTATGAATAAGACCCAAAATAGCATTTGCCTTTTGGGCTGACTTATCACATTGCAAAAATATATCTAAATTACTGTCTGCTCTTTGCCATTTTGACACAGCTCCTTTTCAGTGCTCTCTTTCATTAAATGTTTTTGTTCCTAAGCCTTCTTTTTGCCAAAATGTACCAGTTCCAAGTTGGACCTGCTCATTTCCTGCCCATAATTCTAACCCTTCTTGATCCTTCATTATTAGTTGTTCTTTTTCCTTGATGTTTCCTAAAACCTCCCAATTTAGTAGTTCTTTAATGTTGCTTCATTACAAGAAACTGACTTTGTAAGGAGTACATCTTGGTGTGGGGAAAAAATGTTTTAGTGCCAAAAGTATGTAGCCTTTGATTTGCTTTGGTTACTCCAGGCTAGAGTTAATAGAGGTAGCAGAGTGAGCACAACTTAAAAGCAGGTACTTGTTGAAAGCAAAGCAAAAAGAAGGAAGGAAGGAAGGAAGGAAGGAAGGAAGGAAGGAAGGAAGGAAGGAAGGAAGGAAGGAAGGAAGGAAGGAAGGAAGGAAAGGATAGGAAGGAAATAAGCATTTATTATCTGTTATGTACTAGTCACTACTGTTTTAAAATTTTTTCGCTCATTTGATCCTTATAATTACTCTTAGGGGCAGGTGCTATTATTATCCCTGTTTTAGAGTTGAGGAAACTAAGGCAGATAAAGTAACTTGTCTGAGATCACAAAGCTAGGGCCCAATTTAAACTCCTGACTTCAGATCTAGCATTGACCACTGAGATACCTCTGGCTGTCAAAAAAACAAACAAATAAACAAAACAAAGCCAGAAAACATAAAGAGTTAGATTCACTGGATTCAAATACTTTGTCTTGGATTCTCTCTGTGAGTAAGTTTTTCTGGGGAAATAAGTTAGATTCTTTGGAAAGCTATAATTATTCCTTAAGATATATATACATGTATATATATATATATATATACGTGTGTGTGTGTGTGTGTGTGTGTTCACACAGGTGCAAGCTAGGTGGCTTAGTGGATAGAGAGCCAGACCCAGAGATGGGAGGTCCTGTGTTCAAATCTACCCTCAGATACTTCCTAGCTGTGTGATTCTGGGCAAGTAAGTCACTTAACCCCCTTTGCCTAGTCCTTACCATTCTTCTGCCTTGGTAGCAATGCTTTGTATTGATTCTAAGGAGGAAGGGTTTAAAAAAGAAAAGACATATTCAAGATTGAAGGACCAGCATGTGGAAGGGAAATTCATTAGACTGATTTTTCTTGGCCCCAGAGGGTGGAAGAAAGAACAATGAATAGATATTGTAAAAAAGGGGAAAAAAACAATGTAGGCTTAATGTAAAGAAAAAACACTCTGACAATTAGAGCTGTCCAACAAAGGAATCATCTTTGGGGGATGGAGGAATGTTAGGACTACCCCTCAGTGAGGAATCTTCAAGCAAAGACTAGATGACCACTTCTCAGAGATAGTACTGAAGGAATTATCATTCCAGAAATAATCAGACTAGATGTCAAATAAGAGCTGCCCTTATGCGAAAATTCCATGATACTGTGCTCCTAGAATAGTGTATATACTTAAAGCCTTTCCAGTGAAATGTCACTTCTTATATTTGGTCTTTCAAGAAAAATCTTTACGATGAAATTCTGATTTATGACTGTTGTCCATATCTGTGGAGAACTGGCTGCTTATGTGAGATGTCAAGGGCTCATTGTGAAAGCATTCTAGGAAACATTTTCTGGTTCACTTAATTCAATAAAAACAACAAAATAAAACACTCTTTTCCTGAAGTAGTCATTCTTTCCAAAATTCAATGGTTCAAAAAATTGAACTACAGTACTGAGCTGCATGTTGATTCCCCAGGGGAAAAAAACCTAGAGTATAATTAATATTAGTCAAATTTTTCAAAAGCAGTGGTCACTACAAGCCAGTAGGGGCTTGTTGTGAACAAATGACACCAAACTAACTTCATTTTCTTTTTTTAAAAAATCTCCCTCCAATCCATCCTAGAAAACATCACCAGCCTTTTGGCTCTTCTTAAGTCATTCCTCTGTTACCAAAATCTTCAAAGACTTCTTGCAAACTAAATACTATCATACAAACTCTTTAGGGTAGCACTTAAAACCTTCTACAGTCTGTCATCAAACCACTTGTCCAGCCTTATTTTCTAAATTAGACTGAACCTCAATTCAAATGCCACAACTACTGGATAAAATGCTGAGCTTGAACTCAAGAAAACCTGGGTTTAAATCATTCCTCAGATATTTGCTAGCTGTATGGCCCTAGCCAAGTCACTTAGCTTCTTTGGGCTCCGGTTTCCTCCTCTGTAAAATAAGAAGGTTGGATTCAATGATCTCTAAAGTCCCTTCTGGGATCCTCTTCTGTCTGATAGCAATATTCTCACCCACAATTTATGCAGTTCTGTTCTGTAATTCTTTAATGCACTTATATTGTTATACTGTATATTATAACAATCTTTGTTACTATTTTACATTCCTATTCAACTGTAGCTTCCTTGGAAGCCAGGAATTATCTCAATTTACCATTTTCCTGATGACCTAACACAATACTGTATGCACTGCAAATCCTTAATGCATGGATCTTGGTTTAATTTGATTATTCACTATTTCCTGACTATTCTCTGTCCTGTCCTGCCTTTGTCCCCACTGCTGCCCTAATTTCTGATGGCTAAAATCCTGCCTACCTTTCAGGATTTCCTTCAGATAGAACTTTCATAAACCCTGGCCTGGGCTCTGATAAGTGAGTTTTTACCTTATATTGCCTCAAACTAGGCCTCCATCTCACTTCTTGACCATTTCCAAATAATGTTGGGACATATACCCCTGTTCCCCTCTCCCATTTCTGTTTCCCCTTCATGTATTATCTTTTCTCCCTATCAGAAAGAGAATGTCTTCTTGCATTTGTATTCTCAGCAAAGCCTAGCACATAATAAGAATTTAATAAATGCTCATTCATTCATTCATCAGTTTTGAGATTTAAGGTCAAAAGATGGCATTATGTCTTCTATCTAAAAGGGAAGAGGATAGTCCCAGGTAACAAGATCTCCAGGGCAGCTGTGAGGCACCTTATGGTAAAAGAAAATAAAAATTGAAATAGTAGGAAGAAGCCACACATGTGAAAATTTTTCTCCTTGGGCCTTCCTTGGAATGAAATTACTCTTTCTTTTACCTGCAGACAGAAAATGTTAGACTACCTTATCCTGTAATCCTGAACATAGAAAAGTAAATGATTCTCACTAAGCCCTCTTCAAATAATATTTCAGATTTGGAAGAGATATGTAAAGATTGAGGTGATTTTTTTTCAACTTTATCCATACCTGAAATCCAGAAGAATTAGCATGGAGGCACAATGATTGATAAAGCAGAGTTTCTCAGAATCAACAAGAAACTAGAATAGCCTAAATACAAAAGTAATTTGGCAGTAAGCATATTTGAAATGATTGTGTATGTGTGGCAGGGGATGGATGGAAGGAGAAGATTCTTGGGAGTACTTGTTTTTGTGAGATGGATTTTTTGTTCACTTTCAAAAAGCAATTTCAAGAAATATTGGAGTCAGATTTTCCATAAACATGAGGTTCTGATGGATAACTAAAAATTCACATTAAGTAGCATTTAAAAAAGACTCATTTTTATAACCTATTTTTAAAAATATTACCAAAAATCATATTACATATACATAGGATTAAATTATTATTTTATATCAAATCCAATAAATTTGCAGAGTGGGTTAAGCTTCTTTTATATGGAGTTTTCCCCTTCTCTTACTATAAAATAAAATTATGATAGCTTTACAGCATATAAATAGATTCAGATTAAATAAATTAGTTTTCAAATATATCATATTGCTAGTAATAACCAGAGAGGAATATCATGGGCAAGAAACTAAATTTCTCGTAGTTTGGCCTCAGGCCCAGAGTCACAAATTTGACTATATGGAATCCAATAACATTTAGCCCTGTAAATTAGAAGAATTTAACCCTTTTCACTAATCTATACCAAGTCCTGAGAGGCTCTATTTCTCGCGAGACCCCTCTTGTTCTTT
Organism: Gracilinanus agilis; assembly: GCF_016433145.1. Taxonomy (NCBI): domain Eukaryota; kingdom Metazoa; phylum Chordata; class Mammalia; order Didelphimorphia; family Didelphidae; genus Gracilinanus; species Gracilinanus agilis. Next base: position 648,098,294 of record NC_058130.1, read on the forward strand.
CCTGTTTGTCAATCAGTCACTAAGCATTTCATAAGTATTTACTATGTGCTAGGCACTGTGTTGATCCCTGGGGATACAAAGGCAAAAACATGATCCCTGAGTTCACATTCTAATAGGAAACACAAGATGCAAATAGTTGAATGTAAGAGACACATTCAGTATAAATGACAGGTAATCTGAGAGGGATGGCACTAGTAGAATATAGGAACAGGACTCCTGGTGAATTAGGATATGAGCTGAATCCTTGAAAAAGTCAGGATCTCTTTTCTTTTTCAGCTTCTCTTCTAAGGGTAAAGAATCCAGAGAACTCCTTTCTCTTCTTCAGTTTTTCTGATGTGGGTGGCAAAAAGCCCCTCTGCTTTTTTTATTTATGCTTCATGAGTCTAAGATCCAATTTCCATCATAATTTTTCTTGGTTTCTTCACTGGAAGAGGTTAGTTACCTTGGAGGGATTTGCAGGAATGCTGAACAGGGAAATGCTTTATGGTCCCTTCTCAAGAGACCAAAGCTTTCATACTGAAAGTTCTTTGTAACTGCCTCTGATTGTTCTCTGTTTCCAGGATCATTGCAGCCCTTCTGTAGCTTAGTAGACTTTAAGGATTGTTGTAACCATGAACTTTATCCTTCTTCTGGTGCAGACATCATCAAATCTATCAGGACTGGCCTTCAGACAAGAGCCAAACAGGTCCTCATCAGACCGATACTTAAAGCCTTTACTACTTGCTCTGGACTTTATTATATGCCTTGTTATAAACAAAGGCTTTTGCTCACCTTGCACAGATGTGAAAAACCCAAGGTTATCTCTATATCCTAGTGAAGCTCTGGAGTAAGATGTTAGTGGAGAATGCAAGAATTAGAAAAAAATGATCCTCTGGTTAGTGTACAATCACAAAATGGAAATGATTCATAAACATGTTTAGTTGAAAGTAAGGGTATTAAAAAATATAAAAAGGCCTTCTACAACTTGATATTGTTTCTGTAGTCAAAAGCTTTAAGTTCAAATTCTGACCCTACTACTCATGGAACCTTGGGTAAATAAGTCAGTCTATGAGCATGTTTCCTTACCTATAAAATGGAAATAAGGATAATTGATGCAACCTGTCTCATATCATCATGATAAGTATCAGTTTTGTCTCATGTAAATTTTATGAGGATCATCTAACACCTTTATCCAAGTCATTGATAAAAATGTTAAATAGCACAGGGCTAGGCACAGAACCTTAGGGCAATGACCTCTTGCCATTTTGCCATTCAAATATTAACAACTGTTCTTTGATTGGGGTCATCTAATTAGTTCCAGATCCATCTGAGAGTACTATTAAATATATCTTTCTCCATTTCCTCCACAAGAATGCTTATCAAAAACTTTGCTAAAAGCTAGGTAAATTATACCTGCAGAACTCTCATTCCACATTTCCCATCCATCTTCTCTAGGTAGTACAGTGAATACAGTGCTGCAGGAGAGTTAGTATCTGAGTTTAAATCTATCCTCAAACATTTATTAGCTACTTTATCTTGGGTAAGTCACTTAACCTATGTCTACCTCAGTTTACTCTGCTACAAAATAGTAATAATAATAGCACCTACTTCCAATGGTTGCTGTGAAGATTAAATGAAATAATATTAGTAAAGCACTTTACAAACTTTAAAGCACACATGAATGCTTGCTACCATCATCATCATTATTAATCCTAGACCAATAGTTTTAAGCTACTGTCTTTCCTTTTTTTGGAAAATTGGGGCAACATCTGCCCTTCTCCAACCCACAATTTGCTTTCTCATTTAAGATTATTTAACATTATGCAAACATCAAACAAAAGAGAGAATCTTATAGCAACTGCTAGTCTGGTCTGAAGTTGTAATTACATTTAGATTGAAAAGCAGTTATCCATGATTCCAGTGTATTTATTTCTGTAATCACAGGCTAAGTTCTTCTGCTAGAACACTCATCAGTTGAGTAATAGTACAGAATAATAATAGTACAGATATCCCACATAAATCTTAAATGGTTTTGCAGATGTCCAGAAAAGCAGAATTGTGACCTTTGACACATCACCTTCTAAGTACACACATATTTGTCTCCATGGTTTAGAAGAGAGGAACAAAAGCTATTGCATTTGTAGTTCAATTATTTGGCTTTATTTTTCATATGGTTTCTAAAGCTGGAGAAAGGAAGGGGTATTCCTGTGTTTTCCACTCCCATGATGGACAGCATCTCTGTTAAAGGCTGATAAGCAAAGTGAAACTGATCTGAACAAGACATGGGTAATGAGGAAGTGGTCCCTTAGCAACAGTCGCTATGTGAAACTCTCTGTCCTTCCTCACCTTTTATATGGATATGCATTAGAGATTCTGATCACACCAAAAGGTGAAAAAAGCAGGAACATATTTTAATATTTCCATTTTCTCTAGTTTTAGAAGGTAAAGGTTAAGATGATTAGCATAGAAATGCATTCTTAAGGAATATTTGATTTGGCTTCAACTGATGAGATCAATTAAAGATGAGCATATAGATACATATTAAGGTAGAAGGTCCAAGGATGAGGCTGAGAAGAAGTCAGCATTACTCTTCTGCTGACTAGAGAACTTTCTTATTGATTGGCAATCATATGGTCATTTTTTAAGTTCCCAGATAATATTAAGTTGCAGCTTTCTGGCTTCTTTTTACTTGAGAACATTGCTACAGATTCATGTTGTTCTCATTTTTTCTTGTTAAGCTTCATTTTTGGAAAGAAGGTTCTAAGATACAGACATGCACTATCAAAAGGAAGTGGTAAAATAGCTTTTTGGTAGATTTTGAAGGAGAGGGTGCAGGCCCATCCTGAGGTCATTTTGAATCAGCCCTGCTTTAGACAGTGGTCCTCTTAGAAGACCTCTCAAAATCCTTCTAGCCAAAGGGTTAGAATGAATTATTCATGATTCTGTGGTTACCCTGAAAAATTGGGGATCTTCAAATAATGTGGTCACATCGTCATATATATTTTTAATTTTTTTACTAATTTTAATTTTTTTAACATTTTTCCTTGTTTACATGATTCATTTTCTTTCCCTCCCCTGTTCCTTCCCCACTCCCAGAGCCAACCAGCAATTCCCCACTGGGTTGTACAAATGTTATCAGTTGATACCTATTTCTACATTATTCATTTTTACCATATGGCAATCTTTTGAAGCCGAAACCCCAAATCATATATACCCATGTAAACAAGTGATAAGTCATGTCATAAGTTTTTCTTTTGCATTTCAACTCCCATAGTTCTTTCTCTCAATGTGGATAGCTTTCTTTCTCATAAGTCCCTCAGAAATGTCCTGGATTATTATATTGCTACTAGTAGTAAAGCCTATTACATTGGATAGTTCCACAATGTTTCACTTTCAGTACAATGTTCTCTTGGTTGTGCCCATTTCACTCTGCATCAGTTCTTGGAGTTCTTTCTAGTTCATATAGAATTTCTCCAGCTCATTATTCCTTTTAGCACAATAGTATTCCATCACCATCAGATACCACAATTTGTTCAACCATTCCCCAATCAAGGGAAAACCCCTCATTTTCCAGGTTTTTTGCCACCACAAAAGAGTGCAGCTGTGAATATTTTTGTACAAATATTTTTCATTATTATCTCTTTGGAGTATAAACCCAGTAGTAAATGGTATTGCTGGATCAAATGGTATGCATTTTTTAAAGCCCTTTGTGACTGATTCCAAATTGCTTTCCAGAATGGTTGGATCAATTCACAACTCCACCAGAAATGCATTAATGTTCCAATTTTGCCACATCCCCTCCAACATTTATTACTTTCCTTTTCTGTCATATTGGCCAATCTGCTAGGTATGAGGTGGTACCTTAGTGTTGTTTTATTTGCATTTATCTAATTATGAGGGGTTTATAACATTTTTTCATGTGATTATTTTTTATTTATTTATCTGAAAACTGCCTACTCATGTCCCTTGCCATGATCATGTATATTAAGGCATGTTGGTGTCCTTTGATTTCACTGTTAGAATTTTCTCTAGGTGGTTAGAGATACATAATAAAAGCTAGCATTTAATGAGTATTATCTCATTTGAGAATCACAAAAACTCTCAGAGATAGGTATCATTATCATCTGCATTTTACAGATGAGGAAACTGAGACAAATTGAGATTAAGCGACTTGTCTAAGTCTATGCAAAAAATAAAAAAACAAAAATAACTGTCCCCCTAGTGTTTTAGTATGCACAGTAATGTGATCTTACTATGAGCCTTAAATGAAAATTCAGATTCGATTTTATTAGTTCATACACAGAATCACAGCATGTAAGACCTGAAAAAAACTTCAGAGAGTATCTCATCCAGTTTCCTTGTTTAAGGATAAAATCCAGAACTGTTATTTCCCTGCTATAGGGAATTCCTGAGCTAATAAAGTCTCTCTACCAATATAGATTAGCTTCTCCACCACAATTCAGTTTTAGAACACTGCCCAGCTTAGAACAATGAAAGATTAAATAATTTACTAGTGTCCTATATCCAGTGTGTGACATTGGCAGGACTTGAACTCAAGTCTTCCTCACTAAAAGGCCATCTTTCTACCAATATGCCATGTCTTCTGTGTTTATAGATGATAATTATGATGATTATAGGTACCATTTGCTATCATGCTTTGTCACTTTTAACAAGCTGTTATGAACATTATTCCATCTATTATTATTGAGTTGTTTTCAGTCTTGTTCAATTCTCTGTGACCCCATTTTGGGGTACTATTGGCAAAGATACTGTAGTGGTTTACCATATCTTTCTCTAGCTCATTTTATAGACAAAGAACTGAGGCATACAGGATTAAGTAACTTGCCCAGGGTCACAAGGTAGTACCTTTGGCTGGATTTGAAACTGGGTCTTCCTAACTCTAAGCACAAATCTCTATCTAATGAACACCTAGCTAAAATAGACTGAGGGTCCCGTTTCTACAATAAGATTATAGTGTCACAGATTTAAAATGAGAAAGGATGTTAGAGGACAATCTAACCCAACTCCCTCTTTTTACAAATAAAGAAACTGATTCCCACAGTGGTTAAGTTATTTGCCCAAGGTCACATAGGCAGCAAGTCGCAGGGCTGAGATTCTAACCAGAGCTGGAGAACCACTTAACTTGTGTCTCAGTTTCCTCATTTGTAATATGGAGATATAATAATACCTGTAAGACTACAGAGTATTGTTGTGATGCTTAGTGTTGGTAAGGCACTCTGCAAACTTTAAGGTCATATATTTTAAAACAAACTCATGAACAATATGAAATGTTGTGATTGTAGTGAACTCCTAACATGGGAACTCCTAGCATCAATGGAGATCTCAATCTTGATTGAGCAACACCTTATGGAGTTGTTGGAGGTATATAGAGATCAAATGACTTGCCTTTGGTCTCATGGCTATCAGAGCCCTGGTACAGTACACTAGCCATTAAAATACATCTCTATATCTATATCTACAAAGTATCAAGACACAGGTAATAGCACTGGATAGGAGCAGGAAAACCAGTTACTGAATTGTTCTCAGCCAAAGTTTTGTCATCTTTAACATGGGAACCAAAATTGCCCTTACCTCAAAAAGTTTATAGGATGAAAGGATATAATGCAGAGTGTCCCAAAACTCTTAATGCAGGTTTAAACTATTAAAGTTTACAATTTCTCTAAGACTTTATGGAGACCCCATATTTGTAAAATGACTTTGTTAACTTTTAAGCATTATAAAATTGATAGTAATAATAATAATAATAATAATAATAATAATAATAATAATAAATTCTGACTCTGCCACTGGTGACCTTGGATGAATCTTATCCTAGCTGGCTTGGCTAAAGCAATTTTTATTATTTATAGCTATAAAGGAAGAACCAGACCATGGACATGCAAGCAAGCCTCAGAGATACCATTAAACCACATTAACTCTGTATCTATCAGGGCATCAAAGTAGTGCAATGGATAGAGCTCCAGACCTGAAGACATTTACTGGTTGTGGGGCACCAAGCAAGTCACCTAATCTTTTTTTTCTGCTTCAGTTCCCACACTTTTTTTTAACCCTTACCTTCTGTCTTGGAGTCAATACTGTGTATTGGCTAGGTAAGGGCTAGGCAAAGGGAGTCAAGTGACTTGCCCAGGGTCACACAGCTAGGAAGTGTCTGAAGCCATATTTGAACCTAGGACCTTCCATCTCTACACCTGACTCTCAATTCACTGAGCCACCCAGCTGCCCCACTTTTAAAATGAATGACATCTACTTCCCAGAGTTGTTGTGAGAATCAAGTGAAATAATAATTTTAAAGTTCTTAGGACATAGTAAACACCATGTAAATGTTAATTGTTCTTGTTCTTGTTGGGTCAACATGCCTAATAGATAACACTAAAACTGAGAAGAATGTTTCTGGAATTATAAAGATCCATCTTTGAGTAGTGGTCTTTTGCTGTCCAACCTCTCCATCCTACTTTCTTCTTAATTTTAACCCTTTAGCTTCTGTATCAGTCTACTATACAGGGTTTCTTAACCTGGGATCCATGACTTTGATAACTATATTTCAATATAAGTGATTTTATTGTAATCTGATGCATTTTATACATTTAAAATCATTATTTTGAGATGAGATTAATAAGCTTCACCAGATCACCAAAGGGCCCCATGAATGAGGAAAAGATAAAAGGAAAAGGTTAAATAGTCCTTCATAGATTCTATTCCAACTAATCAAAATTAAGGACCACCACCAAGTAACTTCAGAATATTTAGGAATATATTAAGGCAGCCTACACAGTTATCCTCTTGCTTATGGTGATTACCAGTACTTGACTCCTATTAAATGGCCACCTGGGAAAATCAGCAGCATGATTGCAATCCAAAATATAGATTGCCTTGTGCTCAAGGGAATCTAAGCATATTGATTAGAAAACAGTTCTCCTGGAAGCAAGGGGAATTCTGGCATGATAAAATTGACAAAAAACCTAAGTGCTAGATAAAAATAATAGCAATATGAATATCATTGGAGAGAGGAGGAATAGAATCCTTTTTCAGGTGCCATTTTGTCCTGGGATTCTAGGGCATCTTTGTCTCCCAAGTCTCGGCACTGCTTACAGGTGTTCTCTCTGTCATCTAGCCAAACTCGGCTTTTAGCTGTTTCCCAGGTTTCTCTTGTATGCTACTGCTTCTGGGTCTTCAACATCCTTACTTCATATCTTCATTTATTGAAATTATTTTCTCAAATCATTTGCAACTTTTTCAGTGAAGTCTCCCCACTCCTGTTTTATCCCTTCTCAAGTTTTCTTCAAGTACTTTGTCGTGAAATGTCCTTGTCCCTGTCATATTCTTAAATTGTATTATATTTATTTATGTGAAAGGGTGGTATACACGTGTAGTTATGGAGGCAGCTAAGTAGTGTGTAGTGGTTAGAGAGCTGGGCTGGAGTCAGGAAGTGTTGAGTTCAAATCTGGGCTCAGATACTTCCTAGCTGTGTGTTTCTGGTCAAATCACTTTGCCTATATCCCTTCATTTCTTCAACTGTAAAATGGAGACAATAATAGCCCCTCCCTTAGCATAGTGTCTGGCTCATTGAAGGCTCTTAATAAATATTTGTTTCCTTCCTTACTTATTGTATTGATGTCAGTGTCAGAAAAACAGTGTCATGTCCTGCCTCTGAGGCATACATACATACTTTGTGATGCTGGCCAAGCCACTTGACCACTTGGTGACTCAGGCCACTTTGTCACTTAACTATATCAATGGCAGAAGGAGTTCCTCTTAGTCTCTCTATGGGATCTCAAGGCTGGTTCCCCTTAAATACATACACATATGTATACATAAATGAGAAGCTAAATGGTAAGATGGTTAGAGTGCTGATCCTGGAGTCAGAAAGATTCATCTTCCTGAGGTCAAATCCAGCCTCAGACACTTACTAGCTATGTGACCCTGGGCAAGTCACTTAGCCCAGTTTGCCTCAGTTTCCTCATCTGTCAAATGAGGAGGAAATGGAAAACAACTCCAGTGTCTTTGCCAAGAAAAGCCCAAATGGGGTCCACAACAATAAATATTGTAACATCCATGTTTCTGAGAGGGGTTCAAGCTGCATCACAGAATTCCATAGTGCCCCCCAGAACTCCAAGGGAGGGGGCAGTTAAGGGCAGTTGGAGTCCTGGTTTAAAAGCCAGATCACCCCTCTTGCAGGGGTCCTGACTCTAGGCTCTTGGCTCTGGAAGCACACACTCTGTGTAGCTTTTGGGGCTGAGACATTCAGACACTGACAGCCAGGGGCTGCTTTACTTTGATAGCTAACCTCAAAGATAGACTTTCAAGCAAGATCACAGTCTATCTTCAGTTTAGCAGTTTAGATTTTAAAAGGAAGATTATTTAGGGGCTTAGATAGAAGTTCAACCATTCAATATGCATTTCCCCCCACCCCAGGGGAATGTGTTGCTAGCCTGCAGTTAGCAGATCCAGTTAATTTATCCTTCTCCCTCTTTCCTCAAATCTGGATCCCTTCTCCCTGTTCCCTGAAATCATTAAATTCATTTAGTTTGTGAAAGATAGAGCTTGTATCCTGTTAACTTGGAGTCATACTTACTAACCTTCCTTCCATCAAGCCAAGTAATACATCCAAGCTGGTGCTGAGGCTTCCTCTGTCCTAGGGCCTGTGGTCTGATCTGTAGACGACCGTAACCTCATATATCTCTATCCTGTGAGAGAATAATTTATACAAAGTAAGTTATTTTCACAAGGGTTTAGTCTCTATCTACTTACCATCTTGGCCCAGATTTTACCAAACTTGAATAACCTCCATAACCAGCTCTGAGAGTATTCTGTTAACTGATTTCAAACTGCTTACAGTGTGGGGGGAGGTGAAGGAGTACTCCATGGGCTCTTGCCCCTCCCATCCAGTCAAGTTTACCTGCTTCGCCTCTGATCTGGGACTGGGGAGAATCCATTGCCATCTGACCCTAATCCTACAATGTATATATAAATACATACATACATATGTTCTGGGGAGCATGTACATCCATTCATGCATGCATGTTTATATATTATGTCTATGCCTATATATATGTGTGTGTATATGCATGTATATGTGTGATTACCTAGACCTATCTATATCCATATCTAGATAGATAGATAGATAGATAGATAGATTGATTGATTGATTGATAGATAATTAGATGGATGGATCCTATTCTAGCATTAAGCTTTTTGAGAATAGGAACTGTATCACTTCTATCTTTGTAGCCCCAGTATTTAGCCAAGTGCTTACATACTATAGTGGGTACTTGGTAAATGTTTTTGAACTTAACTTCTTATGAAAAACATTCTTAACCTCCACTAAAGCATAGAAGATAGAAATTCTATATCCTGCTCCTATAGAGCTGAATGTAGTCTAGTCTATCTTGGCTCATATATCACCATGTAATAATATACAGGTGCCCAGGAAGTAGATAACACCAATTATCCCCCTACTGTGTTGCAGAACAGAAGGATGAAAGGATGATATATTCCCATTCTTTCAAAACTAGCCTGTTGGTTCTATATGCCAAGAGAATTAAGTACTGTTCTCCTTCCACATCTCAACTTTCCCCATTGCCATTTTCATATGTCACAGGTCAGCATAAGAAATTAAATGGGAATTTTGGGGAGTTTTATAGAAGCCACAGATGACACACAAAGGCCAAAAGAAAATCCGGTCTCAGATACTTCCCAGCTGTGTGACCCTGGGCAAGTCACCTGACCCCCATTGCCCACCCTTACCACTCTTCCACCTATGAGCCAATACACAGAAAGTTAAGGGTTTAAAAAAAAACAAAGGCTAAAAGATAACAAATAAAAAGTTTAGAAACTCAGAAATGCATACTTAACCCAAAATTTTCAACAAGGTTCTGTAGATACTCTATAAAAGGAAAAGAAAAAAATCAGACTGCTCTGGTACAAAGAGAGAGTCAAGAAATTTTACCCAGATTTCCCAGATGTGGGGGAGGTATATCCCTAACCCCCACGATATGGAAGGAAAAACTGTATATATAAAATCAAGTAATAAATTTCCTCTACATAGTAGTGCTCCATTTTATCCAATGGCAGGACTCCCATTGATTTCAACCATGAATTCAACTCATGCTATCCAGAACATTAGATAGGAACCCAGAGGTAAATGAAAAAGATTTCCAAGCAAAATGGAAAACAACTTTCCCACGATCCATGTACTTTTAACTCTGCAGGAGAAAAGTCAAAAAATAGAGTTACCTCTAGCCTAAACATATTGATTTAGTATATGTTTAAATGTAAAGTTATTAACAGCTGAACACTGTGTATTTGTAATGACTAAGCTTGGCCCTAGAGAAGAAATGAGAAAACATACCTCCTTTTCTTCTTTACAAAGGTGGGTACTATAGTATGGAAGATTACATTTGCCATTAGACTTGGTTGATGGCTTGACTAGTTTTACTCAACTGCTAAACTCTTTTATTTTTTTGTCCTTGTTACAAAAGATGGCTTGTTGGTTGGGTGAGGGTATATTTGGAAACTAATGTTTTTTATTTAAACATAATAATAATAATAATAATAATAATAATTAGTTTACCAAAATTTAACTCCCCAACCCCATTTCCCCTGACAGCTTTTAGTCCTTTTACACAGAGGCATATTGAAATCAGCATGTGGACTTCTGAGAAAATTCAGGACATCAGTGAGAAAACCATCCTCGCTGACAGTGAAGGAAGAGACGAGGAACACTAATGGGAAAAACACAGCAGTCAAGATCACTGAGTGTAGGGGTCCACCAAAGCACATAACCCAGAAGCCTGGAGGACATCAGTGTCTTCTAACATAGCTCCATAATGTTCATAATGATAAATAGCACTATCAAGGAGAAGTTGGATTTTGTTCAGTATCAGCTATTTACTAAGACTTCATTCATTCATTCATTCATTCATTCATTCAGTAAATGTGTTTTAAGTGCTTACTATATGTCAGACAACATCTTAGGCACTAAGAACTTAAATTAAGGGGGTTGAGGAGAGGAGAGGTTAAAGCCCTCGTCCTCAGAGAACTTACGTTTTATACATAGAAATAAATACAAAATTTGAAGTATGTAAATACAAATCTATTGAGGGTGGCTATAGCAAATGGGAGATCAGTCAAGTCCAAAAGAACTTGTTATGACATATTTCAAAACTTTTACTCAGAAGATTGTTCAGGAGGCAGCTAGTTGGCTTGGTGGAGGGAGAGTCATGCCTAGAGATGGGAGGTCCTTGATTCAAATTTGGCCTCAGACACTTCCCAGGTCTGTGACCTTGGGCAAGTCACTTGTCCCCCATTGCCTAGCCCTTACCGCTCTTCTGCCTCAAAACCAATACAGACCAAGATGAAAGGTAAGGGTTAAAAAAAAGTGTTCAAATTCAAAAAAATGTTATTTAAGAGGATAAATTCAAATTTGGACTTAGATACTTCCTGTGTGACCCTGAGCAAGTCACTTAACCCTATATGGGTTTAATAATAAAAAAAAAAAGATAAGGTTAACTGAGTTATTTGAGTTATTTATGAAGAGAAAATCAGTGAATGTAGAAGATAGAGTATTGGATTTGGAGTTAAAAATGTGAGTTCAAATATTAGTTCTTAGAGCCATCTTTTAACTTCTCTGTACTTCATTTACTTCATCTGGAAAATGGGAAGACAGGACTAGGTGGCTTCTGAGATCCCTTCCAACATTAAATCTATAATCTTAAAAAAATCCCCCAACTATGCTTAGGCAATAAGGAATTAGTTTATGTAAGTTCGCATTACTAATTATCTCTCTTATACAAAGAATATTTCTTGGATTTGGGCTTTGAAGTTAAGGAATTTTAGTTAAAAATGTATTAAAATATTAAATGATAAAATTTTACTGTCTCTTGAAGCTCATTAATATTGTCACATACTCAAACAACTTCAGAAGTAATTATAAACTACTCTAGGTAGTGCAGTAGATATAGACTGCTGAATCTGGAGCCAGGAAGACTCATCTTTCTGAGTTCAAATCCAGCCTCAAACACTTACTGGCTCTGTGACCCTGAACAAGTCACTTAGCCCTGTTTGCCTTAGTTTTCTCATATGCAAAATGAGCTGGAGAAAAAAATGACAAACCACTTCAGTATCTTTGCCAAGAAAACCCTAAATGGGATCACGAAGGGATGTACATGACTGAAATATGACCGAACATCTTCATCACATCAATAATAACTTACCTCATTCCCTTCTACTCTTTTTTAGTTTCCAATTATATGTAATTTTCCCTTTTAGAATGTAAGTTCTTTGAGGGCAGGGACTGTCTATCTTTTGCTTATATTTGTATTCTCAGCACTTAGTACAGTGCCTAACAAATAATATGTGCTTCAGAATTCTTGATTTGTTAACTCATTCAGCTCAGTACCTGACTCTTTCTTTCCAATGTACAAGCAAGCTTGGTTAAAATGAAAGATCATATGATCTAATGGGTAAAGAAAAGATCTCTGGGTAAGGATGGCCCAAGACCAAGTCCCCTTTTTATTATATAATGGCTGTATGACCCTGGGCAAGTTGCTTAGTCATTTGGTGCCTGGAAAATGTTTTCTGATTTGCAGAAGGATTGCTAATTAGCATTGCTAGAAAGCATTTTTTTTTACTCCTACCTGTGGGGAGGAGGAGGTAGAGAGCTAAATCAAAATAAATGGGGAAACTATAAATTGCATTTCAGGTATTTTCAATTTTCCAGGATAGTTGTCTTTTTTTTTTCCAGTTACATGTAGAAACAATTTTCTGCAATTGTCTTCTAACATTTTAGAATTCAAATTTTCTCCCTCCCTGTCCTTCCCTGCTTCTCTGAGAACAAAAATAGTCTCATATAGATTATACTCATACTTTCACATGATACATATTTCTCTATTGCTCATGTTGACATATATCATACATGCAATAAAAATCTCATGAAGGAAATAAAGGGACACACTGGATCTGCATTCAGATTCCAACAGTTCCTTCTTTGGCTGTAGATAGCATTTTTAAATCATGACTCACTTGTGGATATCTTAGACACTAGCATTGCTAAAAATTATTTAGTCCTTCATAGTTTATCATGATATAATATTTCTGTTATCATATACAGTGTTCTCCTTGTTCTGTTCACTTCACTTTGCCTCAATTCATAAAAGTCTTTCCAGGTTTTTCTGAGCTTGTCCTCTTCATCATTTCTTATGATGCAATAGTATTCCATTACAACCATATACTACAATTTGTTTATCCATTCCTTAAGTTTATAATTCTTTGCTACTACAAAAATTGCTGCTAAAAATATGGTACAGGTACATCCCTTTCCCTTATCTCAGATCTCTTTGGGATACAGATCCTGTGGCAATATTTCTGGGTCAAAGAGTACACATAGTTTTTCTTTGAGCCTGGTTCCATATTGCTCTCCAGAATGGTTGATCTGCGCACAGTTCCTTCTTTGGCCGTGGATACAAGCTAGTTGTTTTCAGCCTGTAGAGTCAGAAAACAATGCTTCAAAATCTCATCTATGAGACTATTTGTATGACCTTGGGCAAGTCATTTAATTTCTCTAACACTTAGTTTTCTCATCTTTAAAATGAAGAGACTGGTCTCTTAAGCTCCCTTTTTGACTTAAATCTATGATCCTATGAAAACACCTTTGTAATCCTGATCTTTTATTTCCTTGTCATACCAAAGAGATTTTATTTTCCCCCAACAATAATAACAAAAGTTTTTAGGAAAAAAAAAAGTGCCCAAATCAATAATTGCCTTAGATCGAAGAAGGCACTACAGACTGTTCTAGGATGTGGTCTCTGGAGTCCCCCCTTTAGTGTCTTCCTGGAGTCTAAATGCAGCACTGAAATCAATAAAGAAAGAACTGAAAGGCTTTCTTGATGAGCTGAGTAAGACTTACAAAGCTCCTTCCCTTTCTCTACATGAATCCAAATAGCTGTTTCTGTATAACAAGCAAATTAACTTTGTTATCTCCCTACTTACTAAGTATTCTATGCAACCGTTCTTTATCCTTAGGTTCTCTGTCTAGGTGGATTTCACTCTAAGATGGTTAAAAACTATAGTATTCCAAGTTAATTTCAATGCCTCTGTGGCTTCTAAGAATCTATGGGGCTTTACTAACATAAAATATTCAGCACTCCCAAAAGGTACCATTTGGTAAATTTAGATGCTAATTGGTCAGGTATGTTTCTGGGAAACTTCAGAGTAGAAGTGCCCTAAAGGTGCAGTAAATCTCCTGAAAATTGTTTCTTGCTCTTTTTAATTTGCATAAACTAAAGTTCATGGCTTTTGTCTGCCATGCAGATTATAGACAAAGGTGGTCAGATTTTGAACACATGAATAGAATGTGTAAAGACTGCGAGATACACATTTTCCCAAAGATTTTCAGAGACTTGACTTCTTTAGGACTTCTCCAGAGAAATGGAACGACTTAATTAGACAACATACTAGCTATGTGACCCTGGGAAAGTACTTAACCCTATTTTCCTTAGTTTCCTCATCTGTCAAATGAGCTGGAGGAAAAAATAGCAAACCACTCCCAGAAAACCCCAATTTGCCAACAAAATCTCAAATGGATCACAAAAAGTTGAACACACTTGAAAAATAAGTAAATAAATTAGACAACAGGGCTCCTGAAAGCAATAGATAGATGAGAGACAGGGGAGGAAGGGGATAGATGGGTAGATGGATAGATAGATAGATAGATAGATAGATAGATAGATAGATAGATAGAGAGATAGAGAGATAGAGAGATAGATAGAACAAAAACAAGAATATAGAATTATAATTTAGAGTGTTTCTTCTTTCATCCTCCACCCAGGAACACTCATCTTGGAGGGTTTTTTAGAGAGGAAAAAAGCCCCATGGAAAGAGTACTAAACTTGAAATCTAGAAGCCTAGGTTTGACATTAAAAGTATTTCCATTAACAAGCCACTTACTATCTGAACCTCAGTTTCCTCATCGTTATAATTGGGACAATAATGCTTTTATACTACCATCCTAATAAAATTGGTGTGAGGAAAATGCTTTGTGAATCTTCAAATTCCATATAAATACCATTCATACTCTAGCTTCTGTCAGGCTTAGAATCATATCAGAAAGAACCTTGAAGGTCATAGGTTCCTTGGATCATAGTTTTGGCCATAGAAGGGACTATAGAGATCATTATTCTCACTTTCAGTTGAAGAAACTGAGGCAAACAGAGGTTAAGTGACTTGCCCAGGGTCACATAGCTAGTAAGTGCCTAAGGTTAGATTTGACTTTAGGGCTTCCCGACTCCAGGACTCTGTCCATTTTATCACCTAGATGCCTTAGTATTATGCTTCCTTTGCATTTTTTAAGAATCATGGTTAAAATGATACATGTAAAACCCAGTGGAATTGCCCGTCAGCTCTGGGATAGAGGAGGGAAAGAACATGAATCATGTAACCATGGAAAAATATTCTAAATTTATTAATTAAATAAATAAAGCATGGGGAAAAAAGAATCATAGTTAAGAGATCATAACTTTTCTACTTCTCTTGTTTCCCACACAGTATCTGGCCACTGTGAGGCATTTAGCATGTATCTAATAAATTCTCTGAGAAAAAATAATAATAAATAATAGAAATTGTGCTAGAAGTTATCCCAAAAATGGCCTTTCTGTTAGAAAAACATTTTACCTATTGAGTCTAAAAACAGATCCTCCTGAAGGCTTTTTGTCTTCCCTTTCTTTTTATATATTATTCCAAAAATAAAAAAAAAATGTTTAATGTTACTTGGAATTCAACTACCACTTAAGGCGATATATCCAGGAATGATTTTCTGTCCCCTGCTCTCACTTTGTAGATCAGAATGTATGTATCCTGCAGACTGTCAGAACCAGCTTCAGACCCCTCTGCTTCCCCTCTGTGGTATAGTGGGGAGGAAGATTAGGGATACCATCCAGCAAGGGAATTCTTAGCTCAAGGTCTGAAGCGAGAGGATGAAGCTCTAGATAAAAGGTCTAGTTGTCTTGTTTTGGTCTGTTGTTTTTTCCCCTGAGGGAGAGAAGAAAGGTAAGGGATGTGAAACACAGCACCCCACTGAGACAAAACATCAGTTGAAGAATCCTTCTTCATTGACAGCTCTGTGATACCAGAAAACTGGAACAGAGGAAAACAGATAAATCCATTTTTCTTAAAAGTAGTTCTGTCAGGATTAGTAGTGCTGGGGGGATACTGAGTCAGAAACCAGATGTTAAAGATCCCTAACTCCTCCAGAATGTTTGCCAAGAAAACCTCAAATGAAGTCATTAAGATTCAGACAAGTCTGAAACTATTGAACAGCAGCAACCTACCATTAACCCCTTTGAAGCAATAGTATTCCCATGAGTGTTATCTGAGCCGTTTCTTTCCAGCCCCTAAATCCTGTAAATATAAGCCCAGTTAGAATATTGGGATTAGGGCAGCTGGGTAGCTCAGTGGAGTGAGAGTCAGGCCTAGAGACAGGAGGTCCTAGGTTCAAACCTGGCCTCAGCCACTTCCCAGCTGTGTGACCCTGGGCAAGTCACTTGACCTCCATTGCCCACCCTTACCACTCTTCCACCTATGAGACAATACACCGAAGTACAAAGGTTTAAAAAAAAAAGAATATTGGGATTAGTGGAATGGAGAGAAAGAACACCTGAAATTAGATTTCTTAACTTGTTTTATTTATAGATGTTTCTGAAATCTCGTAAAGCTTAAGACTACTGTACTTTGTTGTCTGTTTTAATCATCATAGGAAATGCTAGATTTCAATTAATATAAATAAAGATGTATTTTTTTTCTATCCAGGTTCACACACCCTTTAAAATCTATTCTCTTGACCCCTTTGGACTCCTTGGACTCTAAGTTAAGCAACCCTGGCCTAGAGGTATTTAATGCTTGTCCTATAAACCAGCAGACTTTGGACTGACCTTCAGAAGCTATCTAGTCTCATTGCTACCTGAAGTATTTCCCCCCTTATAATATCAACATCTCATGGTCATCTAGCCTTTGCTTGAATCTCTCCAGCAATAAGGAACATACTAATTCTGCAGGCGGCAGCACATTTTATTTTTGGACAGATTGTTAAGAGGCTTTTCATGTTATTGAAAAACTTCAATATATTTTTTATATAGGATAGTTGAAGGCCCTAGAAATGAACATTTATCTTGGTGGCTCTGTTCATATCCATGTTTCTTTATAGCAAATATAATGAGTAATATATCAAGGCAGGGAGGTACCTTATTAGATATGTGGAACTTAGATTCGATTAAATCAAATGCTATCTGATATACTTAATATATTTATGATCAATTAATTTCTCTGAGCCTCAGTTTACTCAATCAGTAAAGTGGAGATAAGAGTAGCATCTGTCTTATAGAACTATTGTGAGGCTAAAATGATACAATATTTATAAAATATTTGCTATTATCATGTATTTCATTCTCTCTTCACCCAACGAATTTGTGAGGAGAGATAACTCAACTTTGTTTTATGATGAGATATGATATTATTGCACCATAATAAATTATGGTTTCTGAGAGCTAGGAGAACAATTGATATAATAATGACATTATAAATAAAAACAACTTCCAAATCCAGAATTCTGATCAATAGATATACTAATCAATCATGATTTCAGAGATATCATGATCAGGTAAGCAACTCACCCTCTGGTAGAAAGTTAAGAGACTCAAGTTGCAGCCTGAATCATATTTTTGGACAAAGCCAATGTGGGAATTAGTTTTGGATGATTATATACATTGTTATAAGTTTGTTTTTGCATTTGTTTTTGTTTTCAATTTGTGGAGTTGTGAAAGAAAAGGGGGGATAGCAATAAAGTTGCAAAAAGAAAAAAGGTCATATATCAGTCTTAGAATCAATTCTGTATACTGGTTTCAAGGCAGAAAAGCAGTAAGGGCAAAGGAATGGGGGTTAAGTGACTTGCCCAGAGTCATATAGCTAAGAAGGGTAGGAACTCAAATTTGAACCTAGGACCTCTCATCTCTGTGCTTGGTTCTCAAACCACTGAGCCCACATAGCTGCCCCTTTGAAGTATTTTTCTGAAGCACAGAGAAGAACAGAAGGAATTCCAGAAGGAAACACAAATAAATAAGACAGCTTTGAAAGAGACATATTTAATTTATTCTACAAATTTTATTTATAAAATAACTTTATTTTATAAATTTCCTTAAAAGAAAAAGCAGGCTATATTTTAAAAAGAATTATAGTTTCAATGACAGTCTTCTTTTTCTTCCTACCTTGTGTAACACAAACCTCTCCCTCTGTCAGCACCCCACCTGAAAGGCAGGTATGTTAGCTTTTACTCTTCCTCCCGGATTCCCCAGTACCCTAAAGGAGGATTAGGAGACTCTAGATTGTCTGAAAATGGCTACAGCCCACTCTGATTATAGGGGTGAATCCCCTATGTCCCTAGTTCCATCTAGCCACTAATTGCACACAAAAATATTTTCTTTATAATTACAAATATACAAACTGACTCCCCTCAATAAGAAGGAAGAATAATTCACACACACACACACACACACACACATGCATATGTACAAACACATACACACACACCCTTGAACCACTTCAGGCTCTGGGAAGTGGAAAAGAATCAGTTTCATAACCTAGCTGGGTTCCCTTAGAGCACAGTCCAAGTTGCAACTCCAAAACCCACTGCAGAACTCTGGTCCCAGGCACTCTGACTTCTCAGGGCTTCCATGATGGCTGCATCACTCCATCTGTGATTCTGGCTCCAAAGCTGGCCATGACTTGAATTCCCCATCAGTGGGGATCATCTCTGGCACATGACACTAAAGAGAACAAATAACAATGAGCAGAGCCAGGGGTAAAAGAAGGAGAGCAGGGGAGGGAAAGTTCTTCCCCTTTCATCAGTTCAGTTCATGGCAGCCATCCTGTATTCTCAGTCCAGCATAACACACACACACACACATACACACACACACACACACACACACACACGTATATAAATGCTCAGGTTACTTGGTATTTAAGTTCAGAACAAAAACAGTATTTAAGATGGAACAAAAACACTTAAAAAATAGTATGAAAATTTTTAGTGGGAGGTCACTTGTTTCCATAGATATGACGTAGTTTTCTCATTGAATTACCTCAAGCTTTCTGTTTGACGTACCTACATCCCTAACAGAGCAGGGGCATTAATAATTGACCTTAATAATTAACATCAATATTTCTACAGTTCTTTGAGCTCTTACAAATAAAGGCTGAAAGGCAAAATATAAATGAATAATTGAGCAAAGCATCAAGAGAATTTTACCCATCCCAGGTTCCCAGAGTGCTCTATCTCTTGCCTGGAGCCCACCCTCAGAGCTTCCTGTTTCTGGGCACCTGCCTCTCTATTAACCACTCATTAAATCACACACCTGCAGAGGCTGAGCTCCCTCCTCCTGGACTGCAGCCGTTCCATCTCCCTCCCATCTGTGTTATCTAATGATAGACTGTCTGCAGTCCTTCTTCTAGACAGAGTCTGGCTACTCCCCAGGATGCCTCCACGGACATCTGCAGAGTTTTATTTATTCATCTCATTGGCTGCATTTTACAGCAAGACCCTTCCTCCCCATCTCCCCAGATGTAAGTCACCAGAAGAATTGATAATAAAGTGAGCCCATCAGTCTGAAGGTACATGCAGAGAAGCCGGCTATTTGTGGAACCCAGCTGAATGAGAGATGAGGACATTGTCTGTGTCTCACCTTTCACAGTGATATAGAATCCCTTCTGTTAGATCTTTCTTGTTCCTCTTGCTTCTGTGAACAAGGTTAGGGGGTTTGGGAAGGGCAGATGGAAAACTGACTTCTCAGAAGCAGAGATCAGAGAATAGTGATATTATTAGGAAGGAAGAGGCACATTTTCACAGGGAAGTCTCCTGAGAAGCAGCAGCAGCAGCAGCAGCATCACAGGCACTTATTTCCTTATAATCGCAAGACATTTATACATTTTTGTTGTTAGTCTTCAAGGGCCACTGCAGAATCATGGTGACATATTTATTTATCAAGGAATGAACATGATTCCTTTGAATTGAAACATCTGCAGCATTCAGACATAAAATGGAAAGTGAAAGGAAATCAAATTCACTTGTTGCTTGTATTTTATGTAAGGTCTTGATGTGCAGGAGTGAGAAATCTCCCCGTTATTTTCTGTGAAAGAACATGAGGACCCAGAGACATCCCTGCTTTCCCTCACCCATCCTGCTAAAAACAGATAAAATAATTATTCCTCATCACAGAAAAAAACCTAAAATCTACATCTTTTAGCCCCTGCCTCCTTTTGTAAAAGCACTGATTTTAGATTTGCAATGGCTATAGTGCTATTGAATCTCTACATTCTTTAGCATCTTCTACTTTTATGAAATAGAGGCAATTAGCAGTGTGACCCTGAGCAAGTCACTTAACCCCCATTGCCCAGTCCTTACCACTCTTAGAATCGATTCTAAGAGAGGAGGGATGAGTTTTAAAAAAATAGAGGCAGCAACATTGCCTTGCATTTACTCAAATAGATTTATGACCTGATTTATTCTTGAATTTCTTCCAATAATGCAAATCACAGCCCATTCATGATTGCCTATCCAGTGCTCCTCTAATCCATTTCTTTCCTAAACTTCATTGCAGGGATCCATTAAATGTGCTGGAGGCCTTCCTTACTTTCTCCCCAAATTCTTAGGATATAAGTAGAACACTCTAGTTATTCAAATGGTCTTATACATAGTAGATATTTAATAAGTGTTTGCTGAAAATGCATTCACTGAATGTACCCTTCAAATCCATTTGACCAATGCAAATCTTCAATAGGCATACTTAAGAGTCTAATTTAATCTAATAGGCAGCTAGGTAAAATAGAGTGTTGGCCCTGGGTCAGGAGGACTTTATTTCAAATTTGGCCTCAAACACTTACTAGCTGTCTGAATCTGAGTAAGTCATTTAATCTTTTGCCTCAGTTTCCTCATTCGTAAAATAAGCTGGAGAAGAAAGTGGCAAACCACCCCAGTATCTTTGCCAAGAAAACCCCAAGTGCAGGCACAAAGAGTTAGACAAAACTGAAACCACTCAATAACAACACCCAATTAATACTAATATTCGATAATGTACTAGTCCTTTGATGCTCCATGGTGAGTAAAGTATTCTCTGAGTAGCCATGATGCCAGGTAAATTCACTCATTCAGGACACTTGCCCTTATCAATTACAGCTACCAAGGAAGTCATTTACCACATGGTGCCTAGTGCCCTGAAAAAGTTAATTAGCCTCACAGTAGTTGAGCATATTATTTTAATAGAGAGTATTTATATACCCTGTCATTCTTTAGGCTCACAGCCAATACAGATGCACTAATTTAGGCTATGCATAAAATTAATATATACTTTGTAATGATATTCTAGTTTCTCGAATTATCATGCTTCCATTTTCTCAATAAATGCTAAGAAAGTTATTTTCCAACTCAGTTAAGTTCATATTGAAATGCTTTTTAACTACTGCTTATCAATAATTTAAGAAGGCATTTTTGGAATAAATATTAGCCAAACACATATTTTTACCTTTTCAAAGAGAATTTTGTCAGAATTGAATTGGAAGGAACTTTAGAATTCATCCAATCCAAAGTATATTTAAGAGTGGCATAGATCCCACATAATGGGATTCTGGCCTCAGATTAAAAGGGAATCTAGAACTTATAATAGTCCCTCAATTTATAGGTAAGGAAGGTAAAGTCCAGACAAATGAATTGTTATGTAGCTAATAACAGGCAAAACTGGGATTTGGACCCAGGTCCTTTTATTATAAATCAAAAGGCTGCTTTTTCCATTTTCATTTTGTTGCCCTTGGCATATTGTCCTCTAATTTGTAATTGAAGACTAGGGCGCAGGTGGAACTAACACCTCTCAGGGCTGGTTGTCCACCTGACACCCAGCTTTCCACTGTGACTCCAAGAAGTTATAGCTCACATAGTAGCCATATCCCAGTAAAACCATCTTTAGCAGATGGGCTAAACCAGGTTGAGGGTAATTCAAACCCATTAGTGTGTTCACAAACATGTGAAGAGTTCCCCCAATGGAATGAGTCAATGAGAACAATTTGTTCCAACAGGCATTGTGGAGTGCTTAGAGCTTGATAAGACATCAAAGATACCAAGGTCATCCACTGCATCCTGAGCAATCTCCAGTCATCTTGGCACTGGGCTTTTATGACTCTTGAAAGAAAAAAATGAGGCTGTTGACTTTATACAACTGTGCCCCACTTAAATTCAACTCACATGCAAGTTAAGATATCACACCATGATGTCATTGGTCTTTTTCAAAAATCAAGTTGAAGGCTTCAAATGATGAGAAACTCTTTAACAGGAGACCCATTCCAGTTTGTGATGTCACAATTTTTTCTTTTGTTTGTTTGTTGGTTTTGGAGGAGATGAAAGAATGTTTCCTTGTATCAATGCGATATTTAAAAAAATCTATCCATTGTTCCTTTCTTGCAACATAGCTAAAAAATATGTTCCCTTAGTATTTGTTACTATCCCTGGTTTGTGCTAAACTTTGAAAACCCTGTTTCTCCTCCTACTGAACTGTATTACTATTTTGTATTTATTGGGATTGTCTGCCCCTTGTTTCATCTTCTTTTCACCTTTGAAAAAAAACCCAAGCTGTTCCCTGAAGGACTGACATAGATCAATGAGCATCCCATGAATCCATATAAGTCTCTTCAAATATCTTCCTTTATTCCTACCTCACTGCAATTGTTTGCATTTATGTTTCAGAATTTTTTCCTTTAAGACTATCTCATTCCTCTTGGGCCAGTTTCCCTTTATGGTTTTTAACTGTAAAATATTAACTTAATCTCCTTTCTCTGAAATCTAAGGGATATGTCTGACAACTCCGAGGAATTCTCATTTTATTCTTCATAAATTCTAACACTGTGTAGCTACTTTTCCCTATCTTTCCCAACTTTTCTACCTTGGCAACTAGCTCTTCCTTGTTGGGGAACCTAACAGAGTTAATAATGCCCCATATTGCTGCTTCCCCATCCTTTCAATTTCAATAAATTTATCACCAAGCCAAGTGAAGAATGTATCAGCTACACTTTTAACAAACAACTCCAGCAGGTGTCTAGAGAATTGAAGTAAATCTTGACTTATTAAATAATTTATTTTTAAAAACTGTGATCATCATGTTTATGTCCTGATGCAAATTGCAAACTTATTTAAATGAAATCCTAGCACCTCCAAGGAATATCTAGATCTGGGACACTCTACTCCTGTAGTCTAGATAGTGCCAAATCATAATGAAATGCAATTTAGAGACAGAATTCCCTTAGATTTGTGATCCTCACTTCATTTCAATCTTAAAGAATCTCAAAAAGGTAGACTGATCATGAAAATCCAAAAAGTCTGTGTCTTTGGGGAGTTTCTATAAGTCCTAGGCTAAGATGGAGACCAGTAAGGGTAATCGTGTAACCAGTGTGTATATGAGACCACTGATAAAATCTAAACCCCACAACTGATATGAGTGATAATGAATGGGATCATCTGATTTCTGCCTATGGCATGTTGAGATATCATTTCATAAAACACCATGCATGTAGACATAAAAAGGCTTTATATGTGCTAAAAAATAATTAGGGGCTCTTCAAAATTTTTCATCAACTCTTTTGCTATTTGCCCACATCATACCAAAAATATGTCTTAGATTGTGAACTCCTCTTAAGCCAGTACTAGCTAATTCGGTCTATATAGTTCCAAGCAGTTCACTTTTTGCAAATAACCATTTAACATTTATTTTTGATTAGCAGGAGGAGGAGGATAAAAATGAGTAAATATAGAAATAGATTACTAATGTTTTCTATAATATCTAAAATTATTATTAAAAGCTCTTATGTAGCAATTGTCTCCTGAAACATTCCCCATGAAAATTTATCTGCTCTTTATTTCAGCTAGGTCTTATCTGGTGGCTTATAAAACTCAAGAACTTCTCCTTAACAGTATGATTTATGTGTAGCCTCTAGAGACTGTGGGGGTCTTATCACAACTCTTGCTTTCAGTAATGAGTCAAGGTTCCCCGAGAAAGGCTGGCTATGCTTTCTCCTTATGATAAAAAGGGGACCCCAGAAAGATTGGGTTATTTTTCTAATGCCATTGGCTCAAACCCTCATTCCAGTATTTTTCACCAATATCAATTACCCAGCATCAACTAATATGTCACCTTTATGCCACTGATTAATGATTAATGATTATCATCTCTCATTCATTTAACCAAATAACTTCAGTTGGCTTCTACAAAGGGATATTTATTGAGAGTATATACCAAGAACAGAGTACAAATATTTTCCCCAAGAGAAGAAGGCACACACTTCTCTTTACCATCTTAGTCTCTGGAGAGAGTAGGGTCAAATTTAACTTTTTTTTTTTTTTATCCTGGGACTCCATTCTAGGAGCATAGGGCCACAACCAGTAGGCAATGGGTCACACAGTCACTCAGGGTCACCCAGCTGGGAAGTGTCTGAGCCCGGGGTTTTGAACCTAGGACCTTTCGTCTCTAGGCCTGGCTCTCAATCCACTGAGCTAGCCCAGCTGCCCCTACTTTAGGTTGCAGTTTCTTTAGCAGATGTAGTTTTTACAGGGTGGGGTTGCTAGCCCCACGCCCAACCCTCCTCCTTTTTCATCCGGGCTAGGGACCGTCCTTGGCCCAGGAGTGGTAAGGGTGGGCAATTGGGGTCAAGTGACTTGCCCAAGGTCACACAGCTGGAAGTGTCCGAGGCCGGACTTGAACCTAGGACCTCCAGTCTCTAGGCCTGGCTCTCGATCAACTGAGCCACCCAGCTGCCCCATCAAATTTAACTAGGTACTTTAAAATATTTCTCTCATCAAATTCCCTTTGGACAAAGTCACCCCTTACTAGATAATCATTGTCATGGTATCAATCTAGAACTCCAATGGACTCGGCTGTCCACTCACTCTGGCACTTAAAGGCAGCCAGGCAGGAAAGAAAGTGGTATCAATCTAGAACTCCAATGGACTCGGCTGTCCACTCACTCTGGCACTTAAAGGCAGCCAGGCAGGAAAGAAACTGAGTCATCCCAATGGAAGTCTTTTACATGCACACCTAGTTCCAGCACAGTAACCAATCTAGAAGGCACCCAGTAACTTGATTGGAAATGGTCATAGAATACCTACACATGCTTCAAACTCCAGAAGGGAAACTTCATAAGACTGAGCATGCTTGTAAAGTCTGGCTTCATATTAGCCTTATTGGCTTATTCCTTCCTTTTGAATGTTTGTAAATTAGACACAAGTGAATCTTCCATTTCTAAGTGTAGATAAGGGAAAGACTACCATCAAATGGCCAACTTAATTTCTCTGATACCTGAATATTTCTCTAATACCTGAGTATTACCTCTGTTTAGGATAGTGGGGCTCTGGCATTGTGGAGGGAGTGAGGGGGAAGATTTGTGAATGATAGTTAGGGGAGAGGATGAAAGCTGTCATGTTACTGATGCACTTTTACTGATCTATTGTAAATCAATTCTGATGTTTGCCTCAGAGGAAGATTTGCTGGATGTCTGTCTGTTATTGGGAATAAGCTGTCGTGTCAGCATGACAAAGCATAGGAATGAAGCTAGAGGGCCAGTTGGCTTGCTGCCAGTGGGATGATTTCAGGAGGGAAATTGTTCCAGGGAATGTTAAAATACAACAAGAAATATCATGAAAAAGATTCTATTTAATTCTATTTAATAAGCCATATTGTTAAAAGTTTATAATTGCTTTTACTATTATTACTAGAGGAATAACAGAAATGTACTAGAAATGGTTCAAGATAAAATATTAACAATTGTCCTTGCCCAGAAGACTTATGATTTTTTAAGGAATGTTATCATAAATGAAGGAAAAACTAAAACTTACAGATAGAAATAGATATTAAATATAGATATAGATATAGACATAGACATAGACATAGATATAGATATAGATATAGATATAGATATAGATATAGATATAGATATAGCCAAAAGCATTTCTGACATTGGAGACTTCCTGCTAAATATATAATGGCATTTTGCCAATAATACAAGACAATTGCCCTGAGGATTTTAAGAGACAAATGTGAGGATAGAATGTATTCCAAGCAGAGGAGACTGCCCTTGTCCATGGCCTAGATAATTTCTAGTCATTAATTCTAGAATATCCTTACTCAATCACTTCTGGCATGTATGTGTTTTGCTGAATTATTCTTTAAACCTTGCAATGTTTCTTAACATTGTTTTCTTTCCCTAGATTCAGGCTATTGCTCTATGTTCCATCAACTGAAACAATTTCCTCCCCTTGTTTACTTAGTAACCTCTAAGGTATTTAAATAGACTGAGCTAAAATCCACCCATGTTATCTCTTTCCAGAATGACTAGATAGATAGATAGATAGATAGATAGATAGATAGATAGATAGATAGATAGATAGATAGATAGATTTATTCTTTTCATTTCTTCTATTTTCTAGAAGGTTCTTTCTTTTTGCTATTCTGTCTGTTTGTATACAGAAAGAAACCACTATTTAATGACCCTTTGCCAAAACCAAACCCTTCTAGTTTATTAGCTTGATTAAGATTGCTTTTCTTCTTAAGCAGAGCATTATCTGAAAAACTGATCATCAGGACTGAAGGAAACATTTGCCCTTAATGATACTTGAAAACATTTTCATTTCTTGCCTTCCTTAATAAGGAGCCTAAAACATGGGAAATAATTATTTCTAGTATGCTACATTAATAGTTGAAGATGAAATATTAATTACATAAACACATAGGTCAGGGCAAAGATTCCCCCAGTAACTTTTTCTACATTTGGGGTTTTTCCTAAAGGCTAAGAGATTGAATTTTTAAAATAAACCCTGTTGTAAAAGGGGCCATCTGAACTCTAGGATTCAATAAGAGAGAATTCTAAGAAAGAGTTTTTGGTAAAAGTCTGAATATAGTAGTAATGGTAGCCATAGTAGTAGTAACTATTCTCTATTTAAAACATGCCACCAACACAATAATGTCAAGAACAATTCATATTAAATGTGACTTTTTTTTCAGGGAGACAGTTTAAAGACTATCATAGTTCTTCCTAGTTTTAGATCCATTACCATCTCTCCTAAACAGAGTACAGCTTCCAAATTAAGGGACAAGTCAAACTAATATGTCTTATTAATCACATGATTTACATGAGTGACATCAAGCTATATGGAGCCCAGTAAGCAGTTCTTTGATCTTTTCCCAATGATATCAAAAAGTCATTTGACCTCAGCCAAGGCACAATTCTTAATACACACTAGTGAATGATACAGACTGAAGGCTTTGAATTTGAATCCATAGTTCTCTTTGAAACCACTGCATGAAGGCTATACCTATAAATACCATGGTTAGAAATATCTAACATTAAGTTGTTAAAGGGAAGCCTACGACTGAATCCTTTGACTTACTAACTTCCTGAAATCAAAGTTGAATAGGAAGAACACATTGAAAGCAATTAACATCTACTCAATACCAGTATCACAGAACCATAAAGTGAACTCCAGAAGTTTGGGGAAATATTCTAACAAAATCTTATACAATGTTAAAGAATCCTAGGGCCAATCAGCTTAGGGAGCTATATCAATGAATACTTTCTCACCAAAACAGGAAGGGGATTGATAGATATTCTTAGAATATATAATAAATAGATTTTAAAAGCTATGGGAGGGGGGCAACTGGGTGGCTTAGTAGATTGAGAACCAGGCCTAGAGATGGGAGGTCCTAGGTTCAAATATGACTTCAAATACTTCTCAGCTGTGTGACCTTGGGCAAGTCACTTTACCCCCATTGCCTAGCCCTCACCACTCTTCTACCTTAGAACCAATACACAGTATTGATTCTAAGACGGAAGGTAAGGGTTTTATTTTTTTAAAAAAGCCAACCTATGGGAATATTTTTGGAATAAGCAGACATCTATCTCTTCACTTTGCAATAGTGGTAAACAACAAGTACATACCATTGGATGTGTTGAATGCAATGGAAATTAGTTTACCCCTGGATGGAACTTCTAAAACAATTAAGATCCAAGACTGGCATTAAAAGGTCCTCCATAGGCAACACTTGCATAAGCTTGTTGACCAACATGTCAGAAAAGCATTGGACAAATGACTGAGTCACATGAATTTGTCTGTGCAAATGGAAGTACTTAACAGTTCAAGATCAGATCATCACCACTAGCAATTACAGAAAGGTTATCTCTGAGGGACTTAGTGACCAATGCAATTTATTCAAGGAAATAGTAGTAACTGTATATCAGCACTTAAGCTATAAAATTTAAGCACACTACTAAATGCCTGGTATGAGGTGAACTATTAGGGTCCACATGAGATACTATCTTTCATGAGCCAGCAGATGGCAAATCCCCATATAACACATACAAACAAAAATATCCTAAAGAACTCAACAAATAAACTGTACTGGTACCAAACCATCCTCATAAACCAAATTGTTGCTCAAGATTGCCTAATCATAAAATTGGTCATCAAAAATTTAAGAACAGTATTTTAAATAGATGTTCCTATATCAAATATTTATAGTTTCTCAAGAGGTCCTTGGACGAAAAATCTTTCAAAGTACAGAGAGCTAGGAGAGGAGATCAAAATCACATGAGAACAAAATGAGATGCATTTCATCCCAACTGTCCTATCTGCTAATGTGTGGACATTTTTCAGTCCATGTTTTTTCCTTCCCACCCTTAGCTCCTCCTCAAGACAGCAGGTACTGTGATATTAGTTGTACATGTATTATCACACATTTCATATTTCCATGTTCATCATGTTGTAAAAGAAGACACATATCACATATACTAGAGAAAAATTCATGGAAGAAATAAAGCGAGGAATGATATGCTTCAATCTGCATTCAGACACCTTTGCTTTTCTATACGTCTCATTTGAACGGATTCCCAGCTTTATGGTAGGGTAGTAAGGTATGGTGCTAGAGTCTACTCCAAATTGACAAATTAGTCAGTGTGAGAATTTATGCCTAGGAAATTGGAAGTCAAGACTTGATTTATTGTATTGCTGAATTGTCTAGACTTTTAAAAGTGATGGAGAAAATGATGTTAATGCAAATTAAACTTAAAAGTTGATCATGGGTACATTTTTTCCCAGACAGACAATTGTTAAACATTATTAAACATAAAGATAATATTGTATACATGAAGAAACTAAGGTTCAGAATCGTTGGATGGCTAGAACAATGTAAAAAAATAATGTGTCATAGAAAATTCTGAATTCAGTTCTTTCTGACTCTGAACCAGTCTTGCTATTATCAGCTTGTACAAAAACTCACACCACCTGGATCATCAGTAAATGAATTCAGGCTGAATAGCTAGGTGGTAAAGTGGATAGAATGTTGGGCCTGGATTGATCTTCCAGAGTTCAAATCTGGCCTCAGACACTTACTAGCTGTGCGACCCAGGGAAAATCACTTCACCATGTTTGCCTCAGTTTCCCCATATATAAAATGAGTTGGAAAAGGAAATGGCAAGCCACTCCAGTATCTTTGGCAAGGAAACCCCAGATAGGGTCACAAAGAGTTGGACAGGACTAAGCAAGAATAGCAAAATGTATTCTGGGTCAAGAAATCACAGTTTGGGACAACCTACTGCCTTACCCAGAAAGGGATATCTGGGGAAGGAAGGGAGATTCTTTTCAAGTATATTAGTGGAAAATATCCAGAGGGAAGAGACACCAGAGCAGGATGTTTATTGTTTTAACCACATAAGGTAGATTGGTACGAAGCAGGGGGTGGGGAATAATAATGGGAACAGCACTTGGGTGGTGCACTCTGTGTACCTGTCATGGATCACCAAAGGACCACAAAAGACTGGTCTCAACTGGTCTTGGCAGCTTTGAGGTAAAGACACGAAGTTCAGGAAGTTAGAGAAACTGCAAGAAGGGAGGGGTTGAAGGTGTCAGCTATTATATATAGACTTTCTTGGGCTAGGGCAGTTTTGGGTCAGAAGAAGGAGGGGGCCAGAGATTCCCAGGGGTTGACACAATCCACTTAACCCTTAACTTCTGTGTATTGGCTCCTAGATGGAAGAGTGGGAAGGGTGGGCAATGGGGGTCAAGTGACTTGCCCAGGGTCACACAGCTGGGAAGTGTCTGAGGCCAGATTTGAATCTAGGACCTCGTCTCTAGGCCTGGTTCTTAATCCACTGAGCTACCCAGCTGCCCCCTGCAGTTGTCCTTCACATCAGTGTATCTTTGGTTTTATTTTGGAGTTTTTATATGATTTTGTTCTTCCAACAATGTCCAATATGGAAATATGTTTTTGCATGACAATAAAAATTTCAGCTGGAAAGGTAGGCGGGAGCCAGATGATAGAGGGCCTTAAATATCAGACAAAGAAGTTTTTATTCAGGTAACGGAGTTGCTGAAGGTTTTTGAGTAGAGCAGTAACATGTCTAGATATGTACGATTATAAGATGACTGACAGTTGTGTGAAGATTGGGTTGGAGGAAGGAAAGAGTAAAAGAAGACTAGTCTAGGTAAGATGGAATGAAAACTTCTGCTAAGGTAAGAAGGAGAAAGGGTATGAATGAGTCTAAAATAGGCCCAATCAATAAGACTTTGGAAATTAATTAGAGATTTGGGAATCAAAGATATTTCCTAGGTTTTGAGCTCAGGCAACTGAAAGAATGCAGGTGACATAAAAAGAAATAGGTAGGTTCCAGTAAAAGGAAATAGAAAAATTTAAGAGAGATGGCAAGGAGTAAGTAACTTTTCCTCTCCTCAAGGAGTTAATATTCTAAACAGGTAGGCAACAGGTATATAACTAAAGAAGGTAGAAGGTGCCTTAGATAGAGCATGTGCTTAGAATCAGGAACCACCTGAGTTCAAATCCAGTCTTTTTTTTTTCCCAGAGATGTTAAGTAAATGATTAATTTATATCCTTTTAATGGGATTCCAAATCCCAGCAGCATGACCCTGGGCAAGTTGCTTAACCCTGTTTGCCTCAATTTCCTTGCCTATAAAATGAACTGGGGAAGGAACTGGCAAATCACTCTAGTATAGTTACCAAAAAACTCCAAATGGGGTCACAAAGAATGTTACAGAACCCAACAATAAGAACTTGCAAAAGACTTCTCTACTGAGTATCTGGAATGTAATTTGAGAGAAGACATTAATAGCTGAGAGGACAGGGGAGGGTAGAACTAAGAAAAGCCTTCTGCAGATGGTTTTATTAGAGCTGAGTCTTGAAGGAAACCAGGGGAAAAATAAGAAGTGATGAGGGGGCAGACAGAACATTGTTGGCCTGTAGGTACAAAGACTAGGAAAAGAATGAGATAAGAACAATTAAGGGACAATATGGATGACATTGTAGCAGGATTGTAAAATGAATGGAGCAGAGTAAAGTAAGAAGAGGTAAAATAGGAGGATTGCATTTATAAAGAGTTTTAAATGCCAAAAGGAGGAGATTATATTTCATCCTGGAAGTCACAGGAAGCCACTGGAGCTCCCTGAGCAGGGAAGTTTGACATGGCCAGGGTAACACTATGGAAAAATCACTTGCCTTCTATTGCAATTATTACTGGGCATTTTCTTCCCCTTCCAATTAAGCTACAAGTTCATTTAGAGCAAGGACTTGTTAACTTGGAAAAAAATTTTGGAAACAAATCTGTCTTCAAATTAAAGGGATATCCCAAAAGAGAGATAAGTTAGCACAAATGCAGGCCTAAATCCCTCCCAGCCTGAAAAACTGCACCCTGAGTACACTCTGTTCCCAGAACCTTTACACATATCGGTGCTTGATTATAATGATTAAAATAATAAATAGAATTTATGTAGCCCTATAAATTTTTAAGCACTTTACATATTTTATTTCATTTGATTCTCATAACATCTAAATGAAATAATGGTTATTATTACCCCCATTTCAAGAAATTGGAATAGAGGGTAAGTGGTTTGCTCAGGGTCATGCAAAAGCTAAGTGTCTAAAGTAGAATTCAAACTCAGTTCTTCCCAATTCCAAATACTGTGTGCCCCATCTACTGGGTCACCTCTGCTGACTTTTCTTCCCATTGTCCCATAGATTCAGAGAGGAAAGATTAGAGGGAACTTTCTCCATCTAATTTACTTACCATCACTGAAAAAAAGTCTATCAACTATAAATTTTTCAAGTTCAAAACAGGTCACATAAAGCTTGAGGTGTGCACCTGAGGTCTTGAAAAACATTACTCATCCAGTTAGCAGATGGCCTGTGATTTGATCATCTCTAGCTGCTGGAGGAAATGCTGTGGAGAAAGGGAGATTTGGTTTGGTGCCATCAGTGGCCCACTGTGCTTACTTAGTGAAGAACAGTCCAATTGCATCTTTTAGCTTAATCTGTTTACTCTGTTTTCTAGGGATTAGACTGGTCATTGTATTTGCTTAATAGAAGGATTAGCTAAATCTAGAATTATTTTTTCCCTTAGGTACAAAAATTGAGTATAAGGCCTTAGTTAAGGAGTCTTCAGAAGTGTAGTCTTATTGAGAAGTCATCTGAAGGAAGAATGGGGGCTCTTTGCATCTCCACCTTGGTCCTCTAATCCTGGGAATGTATTTACATAATTAGAAAGTCCTGTCATTATGCATCCTTTAGGCAGAGCAACTGAGAATTAAATAAACAGAAACTTCTCACAACAGTGTATTCAGGGAGCACTGATAAAGGTAATGCCATCTGAATAAAGTTTTAAATAATTTCCTGTTTCATCCCATTCCTGTTTGTTAATAAATACTGTATCTTCAATTAAAATGGAAATGGTATTCATTGCTTGAAGCAATCTATCTGAAAGACATGTCATACTTGAATAAACTGCTACCAGTCATTGAACAATGGCCCAAAAGGGGGGAAATTATTGCTTCATGGTTAATATTTTGATTACCATTTTAAAATAATTTTCCTCTAACGCAGGAGAAGGGAAAAATTTCATGGTGACCTTAAGTAAGTCACTTTAGCTCACTGTGCCTTGGTTTTCTCATCTATTGGTTCCGTTAAATGGTCTCTAAGATTCTTTCCAGGTCAAAGATTCCTATTACTTCCTTGCTGTTGTTGTTGCTCTTATCATTGATTACTTTAAGGTTGCATACATCCTTGGTCCATTAGGAGGCACTGTGGCTAGAGTACTGGACCCATAATCAGGATGACTTGAGTTCAAATACAAACTCAGACACATCCTAGCTATATAATAATGGGCAGTCATTGGACTGTTGCCTCAACTTCTTCAACTGAAAAATGAGGACAATAGTGGTACCCAGGCTTGTAGTGAGGATCAAATGAGATATATAGTTTAAAAGCACTTAGCATAGTGCCTATCACACATAGTAGGGACTACATAGGTACTATTATTAGGCTATTATTATTACATATAGGTAGCTCAGTAGATAAGCCTGAAGCCAGGAAGACTTGCCTTCCTGAAGTCAAATCCAGCCTCACACACTTACTATCTGTGTGACCCCTACGTAAGTTGCTTGATCCTTTTTTGCCTCAATTTCTTCATCTGTTAAATGAGTTGAAGAAGTTAATGGGCAGACCACT
Source organism: Gracilinanus agilis (assembly GCF_016433145.1). Lineage (NCBI taxonomy): Eukaryota > Metazoa > Chordata > Mammalia > Didelphimorphia > Didelphidae > Gracilinanus > Gracilinanus agilis. Next base: position 648,131,875 of record NC_058130.1, read on the forward strand.
CCAGTATCTTTGCCAAGAAAAACCCACATGGGGTCAAGAAGAATGGGACATGACTAACCAACAAAGATTACATGTAACTCTTACTTTCTTACCATATTAAAATAATCCATGATGCTCTTTGGGGAACATTACTAGAAACATTCAATAATATGTTTTTTCAACATCCGATCTTTGTAACCAATCTCTAGACACCATAGCTGCAGAGCCTATACTCAGATTTTACTCTGTACTTCTCCTTTCTATACATTCTATATTCCATGGAAATAATATTTGTCTCTACAGAATTAATTGCAGTGCAGCCATGTTATAATGATCTATGATGATAAAAAAAAATCAAGCTATTGGGCTCATGGTGCAGAGCCAAGGGGAGGAAAAACTCTTCCTTTCCCCCTGACCTACCTTGGAAAAGAACGATCACTTTGATTGAAAGCAGTCATCCCACCTATTGTGTTTTTTTCTTTCTTTTTGAAGTATGTCACCTACGTGATTTCTGCTGATTTAAAAGTCCCACATACTTTTCTACATACTCTTCCTCCTATTGTAAATGGGGCACATTATGGCAAAGAATGAACAGCAAAGGATGAATCAGGTCCTGGGTTTTCATTGCCAGCTTTGGGAGGGACAAGTTCTGGGAGAATCTTGATGATATGTAAGTGTAAATTTTAATGGTCGACTAAAATATATGAAAATTATAAATAATATGGCAGTCACCAATTCAAAGTATTATTTCTCAAAGTCAAAATGTCCTTTAATAGCTTTTATTTACAAAAAGAGGTGGAAAGAGTGAAAGTAGAGAAATACAAAAGGGTAGAGAAGACATTAGCTTATCTAACTAAATATTGCTCAGTGCTCCACTCAGCCAGGACTTGTTGACTTTCAACCAGAATTAAACTCTCTCCAGAAGACAGGAAGGGAAAGCCAGCTATCCACTCACCCAAGTTCCTTCCAAGAGGTAGGTCAAGACAATGATGTGAGGTGAAGGTGACTCCTGAGGCTGACTTTCTTCCTTGAGCGAACCTTCTTCTTGAAGCTGACTTCCTTCTTGGAGTCTACTTCCTTCCTTAGCCTCAGAAATTCAGGGCCTTTTATAGTGGCTTCTTATCTTCCAAATTGTCTAGCACTGCCCAGGGGGCAGTGTTTGTGGGAACCACTTCTCACCTTCTGGAGGGGTGAATACTCATCAAAAGGGTTCACAGATTCCTGGCTGATTGAGTTTCTGAGGGTGTGAATTCTCTAAGTGTTTTGAGAGCTCCTCCACCTAGTTCAAACTTGTGTTGATTCAATCAAAAGGTGAACAAAGAAGAGTTAATCCTGTCTTCACAATCTAGTGAGATACTTAAGTTAGTGTTAAATAAGTGTTAGCTCCAACTAGGCAAAGAGAATAAAGGATTCCCTTTCACAAGTGTAAACTCAAAGAGAACAAAGATTCCCTTTTACATAAGGAAAGTGCTTTTGACACAAGGACAGCTTTCCAAGACCTTTCCCTTAGGCCCTTTGAGATCCTCTAACCCAGGGGTCCCCAACCTTTTTGGCCATGAGAGCCATAAATGCCACATTTTTTAAAATGTAATTTCATGAGAGCCGTACAGTGCGCACTCCTGTAACAGTGCCTGAAAAAAATTGACTTTATGGCTCCTGCAGAAAGAGCCATATCTGGCCCTCAAAAGAGCCAGATATGGCTCCAGAGCCATACGTTGCCAACCCCTGCTCTAACCAAATACACATTTGCCATTTGCTTCTGTAAGGACACAAGATTTGTAGGGGCACAGACTATCCTGCCAACCATGCCAAATATGAGGGAGCAGATCTGTTCTCCACTGATTATGCCAATTACAAGGTGGCATACCCTTGAGTGATTGCTGAGATAAAGAAAGAGGGTCCCATGCCAGTTTGGTTATTATTAGGTCTGGGTTCATTAGGGTTAGTTAGTTAGTTATTCCTGTTGGCTCCCTAGAGGAGCATAGGGCCGCAACCATCTCACGCCAAAGGATTCTGTTCTGGGCAACTTCCCCCAGCTGGGCCCATGTCATTCCTATTTGATTTGAACCTAGGATTTGAACCTAGGACCTCCCGTCTCTAGGCCTGACTCTCAATCCACTGAGCTACCCAGCTGCCCCTTCATTAGGGTTAATTCAGGTTAATTGGGTTCATTAGAGGAGTGTACTCACAAGAGGCCAATCCTAGGTGGCAGCAGAACAAGGTAGCGTGGTGGCTCCCACACCAAACCCAGGCCACGTCAGATATTATATAGAAATAGAACTAAGAAAGTAGAGTGCCAGAGAGGGCTCAGGGACTCATGCGAGTTTCCCTGAGGCTGTTGGAGCTTTTTTTTGCTCTTAAATTTGCTCAAGATAGTTTACATTCTCTGTAGAGTCATAGGTCACATTCCAACTCTGGCTACCACCATACAGATGCTTTACTTTGGATTGGGCAATCCAGGGTTCTAAATAGACATTGCTCCAAAACACATGTGCTTGCACATTCTACCAAACCAGAAAGGGTCCAACTATAGGCTCAGTGGCAGATGGGGTGCTTGGGGCTAGTCTTGCTAACTTCAGCAAGTCTCAATACCAGCTTGTCTGGTCACCAGGTGATAAAAATTATCTGGCTATGGCAACTCAGCAAAGCATCTCCTAAGAAATGGAGAAGTTGTAATTGCATCAATGAGGAAAATACCTACGATGATGGAACCATGGAGGTTTTATACATTTAAGTTGAAGGGAAATTGTGTCACAAGTTTTACTAGTTCATTTAATTCAGGAAACATTATGGCCAGGATTTAATAAATACATTTTTACATTCATAGCAATATTATCATTCTGACATGGGTCACCAATATCTATTCTAGTAGTTTTCCAGTAATTAAATTTTACATTTGGATTGATGCAACAATATCCAATTAAATTGAATCCGAACTGTGATTGAAAAATGTTGAAAATCCTGTGAATTATTTGTGGGCCTAGAGACTTTTTCTACTTTTATAATCCAGTGAGCATGTATTTAGCACCTACTATATACAAAGCATTGTGCCAGGTACTGGGGACACAGGGACAAAGCAGAAAATGGTCTCTGACCTCAGGGAACCTACATACTATGAATGATTAAGATAGAAGTTTATGCAGGATGATTGGAAAAGGGAACTAGCACTAGCAACCCATCAAATCAGGAAAAGCTTCCTATAGAAGGTGCCCCCTCAACTGGGCCTTGAATGTAGCCAGAGATTCTAAAAGTTAGAGGGTACATCCCAGGCCTTTAGGGGAAGGGGCAATGGGTGCAAAGGCAAAGGCAAGGAGGGCAGGAGATGAAAGGTTTAGCCCAGGAAATAGCGCAAAGTCCCCTATGGCTAAAGCATAGAATGGGAAAAAGAAGTAACATCAAACAACTCTGGAAAAGTAGACTGGAGACAGAATGTCAAGGCCTTTAAATGCCAAACTGAAAAGTTAGGGTTTTTTTTCCATCTTAGAGGCAATAGGGAGCCCCCCTGAAGTTTTTTGAACAAGAGAGAATAGTGTGGCCAGACTTGTGGAACCAAAATAAGATGCCTTCATAGGAGATTTTGTTTTCTAAAGTAATGAGGTTATTGTTTATTGCTCTGAGCCACAATGCTATAAAATCACCAATTATACCAGTGTTCCTGTTTTATAGGGCACGGTGGTGCTCCTAAATTCAGCCTTACAGAAACTTGACAGCTTCTGCTTTCTTGGCAGAGTATAGTCACCCTGTGTTTGTCGGGTCTACTCTGCACCCTGATAGGCAAGTGATTCCTGTTCACTTTATTTTCTCATGGGTGTGAATGAATTAATAACATAAATCTGGCCTTGGGATAGTTTTGGTTCCCTAACTTTGATGACTCACACCATCAGAAAAGGTTTTAATATTGTTTTGCTGTTAGTGCCTCCCTAGCTTGTGAATTTTTTTCTTTGGTGGGGGGAGGGACGGTCCCTTGAGGACTCTTCTAGAATAAACCTTTTTCTTCCTATAGCTCATGCCTTGTTCTGATATAATTTGTTGATAATACTCCAAGATAAACCAGTGATATAAAATAGATCCATGAGGAGTACATGCCAAAATGAACACTTGGAAAGAAGGCTGCATTGTTAGGAGAATAAGGAAGAGAATTAGAGGATTGAGATTCAGGAAAGACCAGGATAGATGTTATTTTGCTGATAAGGAAATTGGAACCCAGAGAGTGTAAAGGATTTGTCTGATCCAAACCAGTTCAACAAGTATTTGTTAAATACCTTCAGTGTGACTGTGCATAGGTGCATTACGGGTAGAATGCTGGGCTTGGGGTCAAGAAAACTCATCTTCCTGAGTTCATATCCAGCCTCAGACATTTAATAGCTGTGTGACCCTAGGCAAATTACTTGACTCTGTTTGTCTCCGTTTTTTCATCTGTGAAGTGAGAAGGAAATGGCTAGGAAAACCCCAAATGGGGTCATGAAGAGTTGGACATGACTGAAATGGCCGAATGACAACAGCAATCTTTGCTCATATTATTCCTTTGGCTTGTCAAGGCCTCTTCATCCCATCTCTGCCTGTGGATATCTTATCACAGAATCACAGTAATTCATAGTTGGAAGGTAACTCAGCGGTTATTAGTAACACATCTGAAAAGTTTTGTCCAGCTTCTATTTAAAGACCTCTAATAAAGGGGAACCTACTTCCTTCCAAAGTCATTCTACTTATGGATGACTGAGCTCTTAGAAAGGCCCAGAAGTAAGCAGGAGGAAGTAGGCTATTTTTTTAGCTTTTAGAAATAGGTAAATAATTTTTACTGAGTACAGAAAGTAATACTCAAAGTATAAAAAAAATTTTCCATAATTGAGAAGACACTTGTCTGGAGAGAATGGATTCAAAGGGCTGTCTATATGTGAAGGTTATAAACATTCCTCTCACCAAATTCATTTCTGGATGCAGTATAGTCAATGGATGAATCCTTCCATTGCTTGCTGGACATCATGTTTTGATGATTTAGTATATTCATTATTGGGCTAGTTCCAGCAGATTTCTCCTCAATGTTGTATCCTCTTCTAGGCTCAGCTACCAGAAAATTCCATTATAAACTAACAACTGGTAACCCTTTCAACCTTTTGAAACTCACAAGGATCTTCTGTCTCTGATACTTGTTGCTAACCTGAAAAAAGAGATGAATAAACACAATAAATACAGAAGAAATAAAAGTTTCATGTGTTCAAGGCCACGTGGCAACCATGTTGGGAAAGAACTCTTCTATCTCAAAGAGGCTTATGAAATTTCATTCTCCCCCAAAAGCCACCAGGGAGAGATTGGACTGAATAGTGCAGCCCTTTCAATGACTTTCAATGACTTTCAAAGTCCTACCTTAGTGCCAAAGCCCATTTTTCTGGTATTAGTAGTCTTCCAAAAATATATGGCTGCAAATTGAGGAACAACATAATTCACAAAGAATAGAAATTGCAAGTTAATGGAAGAACGTATGTTGAGTATAAGTAGCGATAGCCTATTAAAACCAGTGGCTTCCATGAAAGTAATTTTTAAAATATCATTAATGCTGTAGGTGGCATTGCCAATTTGGGGCATCAAATTCTTCATTTTAAGAGTGATGAGCCTGGTCTAGATGATTTTTAAGGTTTCCTCCAATTGTAAATTTTCTAAATTACTAGTGAACAATTAAGTGGCCTTCAGAAACAAGTTACCATTTAGATCCTCACCAGCAGAAACACATGGTATTGGAAGTGGGGGGCTGTGAATACATGGGGTTTGGAAAGGAGGCAGTAAGAATTCATAGCTCATAGTCTCTTTCTTCCTCTCCACTCCAAGAAAAAATCTATGGTAGATACTTACTTAAAGGAAGAGAGTGAGCTCTTTGAACTATTGGTCAATAAGTTCAACTTCAATTAGCAGTGTGACGTAGTGGGGGAAAGTCATGATTTTAAAATCAGACCTGAATTTAGTCTCTCTCTGTTATTTACTTTCATATATGATCTTGGTAACATCTCTGGGCCTAGATTTCCTCATTTGTAAAATAAAAGGGTGATACCAGATAACATCTCCATCTTCAAATTTATAATGTATGGGAAGATCAAGGACAATAATGATTATACTGGATGGGCAAGTATGGATGAATTACTGTCATAAGTATTAGAAAATTTATCCATTGAAGAACCATCATCATAATTTCTAAACACTAAAGAAATTATTTTCATTATTTCTAAGTCAAAACTAATTTCAGATTGAGAGTCATTTCGCTCTTTATAGGCAAATATGAAATTCAATTAAATTTCTATTCAGAAAACATTTATCAAGCACCTGTGTTCTAGGCACTGTGCTAAATGCTGGGGATAAAAATAAAGAATCCCTGCCCTCAATGAATGCACAATCTAATGAGGGAAGACAGTACACAAATGGAAGCTGAAAAGCATGTGGGAGACAACAGAAAGATACTCTGTGTGAGAACATGATGTTCCACGAGCTGCTGATGGAAAATGGAGAGATATGCAATTGTTCAATATTTGGAAGGCTAAAAAAAATGCTCATTACATAAACTCTACTGGAAATTAGGCTCAGGTTAACCACACACATGAGCCACAAGGAGCAAGTAAATATTCCATTGTCTTAGTTTTTAAAAGGTATTTTATGATAAAGCATTCCATGGTGACTATAATTTCATGATAGTAATCTGAAATTATTTATGTCTTCATGATATACCTTTTTGCGATTATATCAATGATAAATACTGGAGTATTGATACCATTTACATGATATGATGAAAATTAGCACTCAGGTAAAAATGTTGAGATTAGACAGTTGATTTGTGTAATAGTATCTTCAAAGCAGCTATAAAAATAATAAAATGTTAAATATTTTATGTATGTTTCTCTAGAAATTAAGTACATAAGCATAATATATACTCTTAGGAAGATGATATGTAACTTTCTTCATTTACATATTTGTATACTATGTTTATGTATTTCTTTATGGCCATTACCTACATTTATTCCTCATCAGTGCCTTGTGCCATAATTGCAAGCTTTGAGTATCAATTAGTCTGCAAGCATTTATTCAAAGCACATCTATTTGCCAGATTTGCTTAGATTATATATATATATATGTGTGTGTGTGTCTATACACACACACACACACACACACATAAGTCAGAGAGGCAAGCAAATATACTTCTGTCTTCATTTTAAAATATATATAACAGAAAACAAGGCATTCCATGGTAGTTTTAACAAGATGCAACCCTTTGTAATTAAATAAATGAGAAATATTCCCAATTTGTGTCATGGCTAGTCAAATGAAAATTAGCCCAACATTTCTTGATTAGGGGAGAGGTTCAGGGCTGTGTTAGGTAATATTAACCACTTTGTCTGTTTAACTGAACTTTATCTTTGAGTTGGAGAAGGGGAAAAAAAGCAGAGAATAAGAATGGCATCAAACTGATTTCTGTTGTTTATAAATTACTCTCATTTTACTCTTTCATGGGCCTAGAATTTACATAGACTTAGACCATCTGAGTTTGACTACTGGGGAAAATCTCTCTACTTACTTGCACATCAAAGAAATGGAAAGGAAATAGAATGGATGAGGGTAGATCTTTTTTTAATATATATTTGGAAGCCTATGAACAATTAAGGGGCTTTGAATATGCAAAACTTTTTAAAATATACACCAAGGGGTGCTTTTTTCCTGGTATATTTCTGTCCTCTAAAGATTTCTCAACTTTTAGGTAGTACAGGCCATTAGGTAAATCAGTTTAATTTAACAAGAATTGATTAAACACCAGGCTTAGAATTAGGCTTCACTAAAATAAATACCATCCCTGTCTTCAAATAACTTACAATCCAGCAAAAATTTTGTATTCAGAGCAATTGAATTTCCTGCCTACTTGCTGCTTTCTTAAGTCTAGCATATATTTACTTTATAAATGCTTTTAGAAAAATCAAAAAATAAAAACACTTATAATTCTTATTGTTTAGATTTATAGCATTTATATATCTAATTTACAAATTATTTTAAGAAAGAAAAGTACATTCAATTCCATCTTTCCCATTCTAGTCAGAGTTAATATGATTAGGAGTTCATCTATTTCTGTTTTCTAGTCTAAATACATCTTAATTATGTTAACCAAATAACCCTACTGAGCCCAATTTGAGTATCAATAATAATAGCAAGATCCCTATAAATCTAAGTCTAAAAATCTATTAGGAAAGTTCTTTGTGGCAGTAGAAAAAAAAATCAGCTTTCTCTTTCCTGTCTTTAAAGAGCAGCTCATTTTCACAAAATCCTTTTGAATGTGTAAAGTTAGAATGGGATGATTTCTTGAATATTTTAATTTCATGGTTCCTACATCCATAGAATGCTACTTGTAATGCACAATATTCAGAAATTAAAGTGTCTACTTGTACATACATTTGAGATATTGAGGAATATATGTTTACCAAATCTCAAGAAATAAGTGGAATTAGGAATACAGAATATAAGAAGGAGCTACAAAAGTCCTACCTAGAATAAGAATGATGAAGATGGTGATAACATATTACGATTCAGTTCCACATTGTTGACCCATGTACATCTCTTTGAGGATGAATGAGTCTCAGAGATTGGAAATGGCTTGATTAGTTTAATAGTTAGAACTTTCTCTTTCCTATCTCTAGGATCAAATATCAGTTCCCCTGTTGGACATTTAAAACTCTTCACAATTTGACCCATCCAACCTTCTCAGCCTTCTCACACATTACCTTCTCTCCTTTACATGCTAACCATGCTGGTCTACTCACTGTTCCTTTCACATAGCACTCCATTTTTCATGCCGGTGACTTTAAAGGTGTCTATCCCCCATCCCTGGAATGCTATCTCTTCTCACTTTGACATAGCAATCCTCCCCTTCCTTCAAGACTCACCTCAGTCTCCAACCTTTACATAAAGCCTTTCTTCCTTCCCACAGCAGCTCCTGCCTTTCCCTTCAAGGCTAACTGGTCTTTACTTTGCATGTGTCCATATACTCTCTATGTTGTGTCCCCGGTTTGAGTGGAAGCTCTTTGAGGTAGAGACTTTCACTTTGGGGCATTTAATTATCTTTAATTTATTAAAGAGGACTAAGAATGTTTAGTTGGAGGTAACAAAAACATGGTCTTCCCAGTACCACACTAGGACCATTTTTCTCTATGACTGTACAACACAAACAGTTCGTGTGAAGTTGGAGGAAAAGTTATTAGGTAAATTTAGAATGTTTTATATGGAAGAGGAAAGTGAGAGATGGATATTCATGAATTAGCATTATTTTTATGACTATATTCCAAATTTGTTGTTTCATCATTTTCTTCAGTCATGTCTGGCTCTTTGTATCCCCTTTTGGGGTTTACTTGGCAAAGCTATTGTAATGGTTTGCCATTTCTTTCTCCAACTCATTTTATAGATGAGGAAACTGAGGCAAACAGGGTTAAATGACTTGCCCTGGGCCGCATAGCTAGGAAGTGTCTGAGACCAGAATTTCCTGATCTTACAGGACTTTTGGGAAGAATGTGCTTTGTAAAAGCAGGAGGTAAACACAAGCTGTCATTATTTAAAGTTTTTAAGAGCTGAGGGTAGTGAGGCACCAAAGAGGCCTAGAGATAGGAGGTTCTTGGGTTCAAATATAGCCTCAGATACTTAACCCTAATTGACTAACTTTTACCCTTATTGCTATTCTGCCTTAGAATTGATTCTTAGTGTCAATTCTAAGATAGAAGTTAAGGATTTTTTTTCTTTAATATGGGGCATGAAAAAGAATAGATTCAATACTGGACCTCTAAACTGGAGGGCCAGGGTTTAAATCACACTAATACTAACTTTCTAACCTAGAAAGAGTCCATTAACCTCTCTAAGCCTCAGATTCTTCATTTATAAAACAAAGATCATACCAGGACTATCAATATCATATAGCTGTTGTGAAGTTTTAATATATATATATATATATAAAGTATTTTACAAACTATAAAATGTCATATAATGGTCAATTAATATATGCAAAAGTGGTTACATATCATTTTTTCCAGAAAAATTTTAAGCATTGTTTCTCTGATCTCATTTATAAGGTTTTACAAGATTATATTCCAAGATATAATAACGGGGGAAATGTATTCTTAGATAATAATATGGACATTAACTTTGTTAAAGTCGTTGTAAAAAGTAATGATCTGTTTCTTTTCAAGGGAAAAAAACTTGAAAAAGTCAAATCACTAAGAAAAATTGCTTTATAGACCAATATAAATTACATTGAGACTTTGTATATAAAAGTAGCCTTTCACCTAACATTTGCAGAACTTTTTCTTGTCTGCCATTCTAATTAAGTATCAGTCAATCATGTATTAAATACTTATCATGGTCTAGATGCTGTGCTAAGAGAACTAATATGCAAAAAAAATTCTACATATAAGACATATACAGTAAAAAGGTAAAGTAATCTAGGGGCAGCTTGGTGGCTAGAGAACCAGCCTTGGAGATGGGATGTCTTGGGTTCAAATATGACCTTGGACACTTCATAGCTATGTGATCCTGAGCAAGTCACTAGTCCCCAAATCCCTAGCCCTTGGAACTGATAAGACAGAAGATAAGGGTTTAATTTTTTTTAAAGAGAAGCTAATCTCAGAAGAGGATGGGGGAGAGGTGCAGGCAAAGAATTGCCTCTAATAGGAGGTGGGATTTTAATTAAGTATTCAAGAAAACAAGAGAAACCAGGAAGAAAGAGTTGAGAGGTAGAGCATTCTAGTCATGGAGCATAGTGAAAGAAAGCAGAAAATTGGGAAATAGCATGCTGTGAGTGTAAGGAAGAGCAAGAAAGCTAGTGCCATTGTATCATAAAAGAAGAATTTAGGAAAGTAGGAAGTGGCCAGGATGTGAAGGTCTTTAAAAATTGGAGGATTTTCTAGTTCATCTTGATGGTAACAAGAAGCCACTAAAATTTTATTGATTTTGGAGTTGACATAATGAAACCTGAATTTTGGAAATATTTTGACAGCAGAGTGAGGGAAGGATAAGATTTGAAACTAAGAAAGAGAAGTCATATAGGTGGGACAGGAACCAGGAAAGAGCAATATCATGAAAATTTAGAGAAGAGATTGTATCCAGTAAGAAAGTAATCAGTGTCTGCAGCTGCAGAGATGTTCTGAAAGATGGGGATTTAGAAAAGGCCATTTGATTAGGCAGTGAAGAGATCACTGGTAACTTTGGAGAGAGTGTTTTCAGTTGAATGATGATGTCAGAAGCCAGATTGCAGTTTGTAGAAGACAGAAGGGGGAAAGGAAATGAAGCCAATAATTGTAATCAGCTTTCTTGAGGAGGAAAGGACATGATTGGTTTGCCAGAGAGAAAGAGAGAGAACAAAGGAGAGAGAGTGAGAGAGAGAGAGAGAGACAGAGACAGAGACAGAGAGAGAGAGAGAGAGAGAGAAAGAGAGAGAGAGAGAGAGAGAGAGAGAGAGAGAGAGAGAGAAAG
>NC_058130.1:648163199-648287574 GCF_016433145.1 Gracilinanus agilis
GGAAGGAAGGAAGGAAGGAAGGAAGGAAGGAAGGAAGGAAGGAAGGAAGGAAGGAAGGAAGGAAGGAAGGAAGGAAGGAAAAGAGGGAAGGAAAGAAGGAAGGAAAAGAGGGAAGGAAAGAAAGGAGGGAGGGAGGAGGAAGGAAGAAAGGAAATAGTTATTTATTAAGTGCCTAGTCACATAATATGTGCCAGGCAATGTGCTAAGTGATGCATAAATATTATTTTATTTTGTTCTTCAACAACCCTGAGGCATAGGTGCTATCAAACTTGTTTTATATTTGAAAAAAATGAGACAAAGGTTAACTGACTTGCCCGTGGTCATACAACCAGTGTCTGATTGAATTTGAATTCAAGCCTTCTGACTCCTGGTAGCTCTATATTTAAGCCCTTAGACTCATATAATTGCTCTTAGGGACAAAGTCTATCCATGTGACAAAAAATATTTTTTTGTATTTTGTTTTGCAGAAAGATAGCATTTGGGTCTTTAATGGTTTTCACAGGCTACTAATAAAGTACCAAACTCAAACTCAAAATAAATTCCTAAACTCCATAAAATTTTGTAATTACTTCTCTCCATTTCATTTTGAGTCCAAAGTGCTGAGTCAACCATGTTTATCCCAGAATGGAATCCAGTTAAACTAACAAGTAACTAATATAGAACTAAAAGTGTTCTCAGTTGCAGAGCTATAAAGAATGGGAAATTACAGAAATCCTTCTGCCTAACTGAACAATTATAGGAAACCAGCTCTAGGAGTAATCACTAAACACTATTTGAAAAGAAAACTCCTAAAGTTAGAATGTAGAAGATGATTTTTATTTTTTGTTTGTTTTTTTTTCTAAATATTCTATCAATAAGCAGCATACTTCAAGCTCATCACCGTAAGAGAAACTATGCTCAATCAGATAGAGTGAGAAATGTTTGGAGTGGCACAGTGAATAGAGTAGCAGATCTGGAGTCAGGAAGATTAATCTTCTTGAGTTCAAATACAGCCTCAGATGTTAGCTTTGCGACTCTGGGCAAGTCACTTAACTTTGTTTGCCTTGGTTTTCTCATCTATAAAATGAACTGGAGTAGGAAATGGCAAACCATTCCACCATCTTTGCCAAGAAAACCCCAGATGGAGTTATGAAGAGTCAGACACAACCAAAAACAACTGAAAATAATTTCAGAGGATTTTATGAGGATTGTGATATGGACTAAAACCATGGTTTCTTTGGCAGAGGGAACTCCCAGATGAGGATCACCCTTGTACAAAACAGGTTGGTATCTTCTCTGCAACTTGTAATTCTTAAATATTTCCTCAAGTGTTAATAAGTTAACTGACTTGCCTAGAGTCACACATAACCAGTACAAATAGGTCCTGATTAGTGTAAATAATGAATCCCTTGAAATGGTAATATATATTCTAAGTTATGATTGCATAAAATATGGTCAGTGGTTTCAGCCCAATGAAATTATGAAATGTGATTTTGAATAATGTGACCATTTCAGGTTATATTCATACTAATAGGGACCCAGCTATATATGGCAGAAATGGTACTTGAACCCAGGACTTCTTGGTTCTAGAGTCTATTCTCTTTCTACTTTGCCATACATCCTAGTATTTCCTCCATTTTACAGATAAGAAAACTGAGGAAATTGAGCCTGAAAGAGGTAAATGACTTACCCAGGATCACAGAGTTAGTGTTTCAGGCAGGATTCCAACTCAGGCTTTCCTGGCTCTGAGTATAGCTGTCAATCCAGTATCCCACCTTGATGCCTCCACAGAACCTATATATGAAAGTAGCTATAAAATAATACAAGCTACATTTACAGTAATTTTAAAGAGGAAAAAGGGAGTCAAATAGCAAAGGGCATTGAGAAAAGAAGTGGCACTTGAGCTGAATTTCGAAGGAAACTAGAAATTCCAAGAGGCAGAAGTGATGAGTACAGAGATGTGACCTGGAATGTCCTTTGTAAAGAACAACAAGAGACTCTATTTTCCTCGGTCATGAAAGGGCATGAAGTGGAATAATATAGAATAATACTGGAATGGTAGAATGGAACCAGATTGTGAAGGACTTTGAGATTATTCCAGGAAATTGTAAGCTCCTTGACGGCAAGAACTGGGGTGTTTTTGTCCTGGTATCCCCAGCTTCTAGCATAGTAACTTGAAAATAGCAGAGGCTTGAGGCAGCCAGGTAGCTCAGTAGATAGAGAGCCAAGCCTGGAGTCGGGAGGACCTGCATTCAAATCTGACCCCAGACACTTTCTAGGCAAGTTACTTTACCCCATTTGCGGGCCTTTGCCCTTTCATCTTAGGGCTGTTACTAAGACAGAAAGTAAGTGTTTTAAAAAGAAAAGAGAAAATAGAAGACACTTAATAAATCCTCCTTGAATTGAATATTGACTATTAAGTTTCTGATGAAAAGACCAATTTGTGGCTAGGATTCTTTTCCACACTGAATCCAGAAAGAGTCTGTCCTTTCCCTTGCACTTAGGGCCACCATTTGTGATGCTTGGTAGCTTGGGTTTTTCCCTCTCCTCTTTTCCCCTAAAGCCATCTCATTCCTAACTGCCCCACGGTGCTGGGTTTTTCCATCTGCTCCCTTACACATCTGCCCTCCTCTGAAGCTGTGCTTCAGGAAAGACTTGAAAACATAGCCACGCGAGACTCATTTTGCTCCTTTTTATCTTTTTTTAGTTTCTGCACAAGCAGTCCCTCCTGCTACTCTCTTGAGAACATACTGTTATTTAACATCCGTGAGCACAGGGCTTTCAGGGCTGTAAGGAACATGGAGTTCACCATGAGGCCTCGCAATTAAAGGGATCTGGTGACATTTTGATTTGGGGATTGTAGTCCTCAGTCTCCAGGGTAAATCATCCTCCTTCCTTCCTACTCCCCAGAGGAAAGAAGAAGCCATTCCAGGTGAAGAGGACAAGATGGCATAAAGCAAGATTAGGATTTAGGAAAAATGAAACACAGGAGCATGAAGAAAAGGGACAAGAAAAACCATTTGTGTCCTTGGTAGAGGAGAAGATAACTGGTTTATTTTCCTCAGACGTTCATTGTTGATTTCATGCATATTTATGATACTTCTATAATTTAAGCATATAATTATAGGGAGGAAAAAAAGCAGGCCATCATCCCATTATCACCTCCTGGCTTCATGTTGCATTGAATTTGTAGGCACAATCCAAAATCCTATTATGTTTTCCAGTTTGCTATGCTATATGACACTGGAAATTAAAATACCATTGTTTTGGTCTCCATCACCCCCAGATTTCCTTCTTTTTTGATGATATACTACATTTTATTAAGAATTTTTCTCCATTGGTTATTGTGTTATACAAGATCTTATTTTTAGTGCTTTAACGTCAGTTCACTAATTCTTTTGTTTCTTACCACATTGGAGTTTCAGATAACATCAACTTACTTTTATTCCCAAGTTATTTATGCCAGTGGTTAATACTATTTGTGTAATACCTTGCAAAGAGACAGCTGCTATGGGGTAGAAAGAGGTCTGAAAGTCAGAAGAATTATGCTAAAGATGTGACCCATCTTAACCTTATTAAGCCTCAGTTACTTCCCCTGTCAAATGGGTATAACAACACTTGGGAGGAACATGGTGGATAGAGTGGCTTTGGATTCAGGAAGACCTGCATTCAAGTGCTACCTCCAAAACCCCCTATTTCTGAGACTTCACTTAAGGGGTTTAACTTTCAGTGCCTCAGGCAACTCTCTAAGACTATAAATTATTGAGGATTTGGTGGCAGTAATTTCCACATTGGGAGTTCCCCTCCCTGATGAAACCACAGGTCCAAATTCCCTCTCTGCCCTTATCCAAATTATACTTGTCCTACCTAGTGCCTTGGTTTTAATTGGAAAACCTTTTCTAAAATTTTAGAATTTAAAAATAGTATATGAATGTTAGTTATTGTTTTTAAACAGTTGTTCAATTATGGTATCCTTATCAGTATTCATATTATGTTATCTTTTGTTTCAACATGTGAATTGAATTAGAATTCCTATTTTAATTCTTAATTCAAATAAAGGGTAAAGCGTAATATCCTGAAGTTGTTCTTGTTCAGTCATTTTTCAGTTATGTATGTTACTTTGTGACCCATTTGGGGTTTTCTTGGAAAAGATGCTAGATTGGTTGGTCATTTCCCTTTCAGCTCATTTTGCAGGTGAGGAAACTGAGGCCAATAGGGTTACGTGACCTACCCACTTACAGCTACTATGGGTCTGAGGTCAGATTTGAACTCAGATCTTCCTGACTCCAAACCCAGCACTCTTTCTGCTGTGCTTTCCAGCTGCCTCTTCATCATCTCATAAAGCCTCATATTATCTTGAATGCTGGGGAATGTTTTAGAATAATTATTTTGCATGTGAGAGAAGCAGATGTTATTTCACTGATTTGGAGAATTGTCTGTGTGGAAATTTCCACCATCAATGGAGATCAACAATTTCTTTGTAACTTGGCCTTAGAAAGTTGCCCGAGATACTAAGGTGCTATGTGACTTGAGCAGGGTCTCACAGTCACAATATAGCAGAGGGAGGACTTTAAAACAAAGTCTGTCTCACTCCTGAGGCCAACCTTTTAACTACTAAACCCCCCAGGCTGCCTCTTTAAGGAATGTTTGATTTTATGTAATTGAATTTTTGGTCAACTGAGGGATAATACCCTAAAAAAATCAAATAGTCTCATTGAAAATCATTCTAGAATACTATAGAAATAGGTTTTGAGTGAAAATACACATAGAAGCCTGTGGAATTGCTTGTCAGTTCTGGGAGTGGGGAGGAAAAAGGGGAAGGAGCCCACATGAATCATGTAACCATGGAAAGATATTTTTTAAAGAAAAACATTCTAAAAAGTATAATCTCCAGCCTCAAAAATTGAATCTCTCTTCAGTATAACAAAAACCTTGGAGGAAGGCCTCAGGAACCCTCAAAAAGTCTGAAGATGAAGAAAAATTCAGAGAGATAGGGTAAGAAAAATCAATTTATTGATTAGGCTACAATAAATAACCAATAAACTGATGGTCCATGATCTCTTTTGGTGATCTGAGAAAAACAATTCAGAGTTTTGAGTCATTAATTTCTTAAAGCTCATTATTCATCCCTCCCCTAGAGTGCCCCAGACATCTCTGATTGGTGGATAGCTAATGAGAAAGCGGATCAATATTTTCCAGCCATTTCCCAATCCCCTCTTGAGGGTGAGTGAGGTGACTTGCCTAATAACAAGATTCTAATATCCCTGTTGATCTAGATGGGGAACTCAGATAGGGATGGTTAAATTTGGCTTCCATTGTTCATCCTAATGGAAGAAAGCAAGGACACAGCCATGCTGCCCCTGGACATAGTTGGCTAGAGCCACTTCAGTTTACAGGGAAGAGTGGACCTTACATTCTCAACCTTAATTATTCCAATTATAGAAGATGCTCTGGGGCAATGAATGCAAGGACATTCCTATGACAGTCACGACAAAGTTCTTTCTTTCTGAGCTTGGTTAGGGAAAGAGGGAAAGTTTGGAGGCAAAAGCAACGTTACAGATTCATATTAGAAATTAAACAATAGAGTATTAAAAATAATTTCCCTCAAAAGAAAACATTTTGGATCATTAGATAAATGGTTCATAATTGGAAGGAACCTTAGAGACCATTAAGTCCAACCTTTTTTATTTTTACAGATAGGGAACCTGAGTCTAAGAGGGCTTAAGTGGCTTGCTCAGGGACCACCTAACTAACAAGCATATGAAGCCAAATTTGAACTCAAGTCTTCCTAACTCCAAGCCCTGAGCCCTATCCAGGGAGACTCATATTTTTTAGAAATATTTTTTAGAATATTTTTCCATGGTTACATGATTCATGTTCTTTCCCTCCCCCCTCTCATAGCTAACGAGCAATCACACTGGGTTTTACATGTATCATTGGTCAAGACCTATTTCCATATTGTTAATATTTGCAATAGAGTGATCGTTTAGAGTGAGGGAGACTCATATTAAGGAGCCAAGAATTTTTTTTTAATTTTTTTTTAAACCCTTGTACTTCGGTGTATTGTCTCATAGGTGGAAGATTGGTAAGGGTGGGCAATAGGGGTCAAGTGACTTGCCCAGGGTCACACAGGGAGCCAAGAATTTTAAGAGCTAGACCCAGTTACGGAGCTAAGGAGCTCTGTGACCTTGGAAAAGATTCCTTTTCCTCTCTGCCAAAGGAGAAGGCTTGGACTAGATAACATGGAATCCCCTTTCAGCCCCAAATCTATAGTCCTGTGGATATCAGTAATTTTTGTAGAATATTCTGGTTGGAATACAGAAAGTGCATATTACTGTTTTCTTAACAAAACCTTGGTCGTTTGGCTTATTTTTTTGTGATTTGCCTCTCTCCCAAAAGCAAAGCAAAGGGAAAAAGTAATAACCTGATTGATTGAAATTTTGCTTATCATTTAGTGAGGAATAGTTTACTGGATAATGAAGAGGATGGGCTACATACTAGCCCAAGTAAAAATGCTTAACAAATGTTTATGGAATCCAGTTAAAACGATTCAGTGTGTTATGAGCAGTTCCCACAATCATTTCACCTTAGTTTCTTCATGTGTAAAAAATAGAGATAATGTTAATCCAATAAGAAATGTTGATTAAGCACCTAATCTGTGCCAAGCATTGATCTGGGCACTGAGGTTACAAACTAAAAATGAAGAAGCCCCTACTCTCTAGGAGATTATGGCCAATACTTTGGAATATTACAAAAATGCAGTTAAAGCCCTCCAAACATAAAACTAAAACCTGTATTCTTTACTATGTGCCCTTTCTGATTGCTCATTAGGTAAACTATCTGAAAAGTAATTAAGTTTTCAGAATGACTAGGTGGCTAAGTGGATAAAGAGCCATACCTGAAAATGGGAGATCCTGAGTTCAAATCTGCCTTCACACATAGCCATGTGATCCTGAGCAAGTTACTTAACCCCAATTACCTATCCCTTACTGCTCTTCGGCCTTGGATACTTACTATTTATTCTAAGACAGAAGATAAGGATTCTTTTTTTTTTTTTTTTTTTTTTTTTTTTTTACATCATTAGGTTTTCTAGCAGATCTCCTTCTCTTTGGGCCAATATTTAGGACTCAAAAAGTGACTGGCATTAGTGAATAAAATTGTACTCGGAGTACCAGAGTCAAAGAGACCCCAGATTCAAAATTGCCTTTGTGAGTCTTTGTGGTCAGAATTTGTCTTTAGATTTAGGTTTTAGAACCATCTCTACTGAGTAGATGAAACAAGCAAAATTAATTGCTCTGTTTAAAAGCCTAGGAATAATTTATAATCTGAATTATATAGATACTTAGTGACTTTAGCTGACAGTTTGGAGTATTTTGGGGAAGCAGAAGAAATAGTTTGTTTATAAAAACAAAATTTGTGAGCAAAACTGTGCCTAATTTTAAAGTGTTTAATATTCATTCTTGCATATTCCAGATGGAATAAATTAGGAAAGAAGCCTGAGCAAGTCATATACTTAATATCAAACAGACATACTAAGCCTTTGAATAGCTGACCTCAAATAATCTGCCTGTGTGTTATAGAGAGCACACTTATTTCTATCAGAGCCTCCTTCACTTGAGCACACAACATTATAAGAGATTGGACATAGCCAAACTGTAGTTTAGCTTTTAAAAAAGGAGAAATTGAATGAAATATTTTAATTATACTGTGGGTAAAGAAGGAAACAGTGTGTGCAATTAAAATTTTGTATGATAACTAAAAACTCCAAGACTGACTACTAGAAAAGAATATCCATTGATTGATTATTTGTTGACTTATTGATTAGACTAGCATTAACCAATAAACCAATTATTTGGTCAGCGATCACTCCTGCTGATCGAAGACTTCGAAGTTCCCTCATATAGATCCATAAATAGACAATTTTAAGTACTCATTCTTCAGTTCCTCTCTTGGACACCCCAAGACATGTTTTATTAATGAATAGCCAATGAGGAGGTGGCTCATCAAGACTTTCAACTCCTCTCTGTCCCCTGATGATGGAGAGTTGTCACATACAAGTTTCAGGCTCCTCCTCAACTACCCAGCAGAGAATTATAATTCTACCCAGGGATAATTGACCCCTGCAACTATTTCCAATGAGAGGCCAAAGGACTCATTTGGGCTACATGTGGGTACACCTAGCATAAACTGGTTCTATTTGTTAAGTAAGGCAGATTTTACAATCTCTCCTATAATCTCCCTTTCCTTTCTGTCCTATGATAGAAGAAGTTCTTCGGTTGAGACATAAAAAGAAAGCGTACTAAGGCTAAGGGACTAATTCAAAACCCAAATATAGAAATTTATTAGTATATATTAAAAATAAATTCTCTCAAGTCAAAGTACGGTGGCTCTGGATTCAAATCTCCATTCTGACTTGAGAAGGTTAAATTGATTCTGTCATTTCTTTTATTGATCCCATTTACAATTAATTGTTTTTGTTCTGTAACTGCCTAAGTCATGGTTCTTCTGTCTCTGAATTTAGTGTAGAACTTCAACTGACCTGTTATAAATTAAGTTTAAAAGTTCAGCTCTCCTGCTAATCATTGTTCTATTCTTGCCTCAAGGAAATCTGCTATCCATGAGGAATTCAAATAGATACCTGGGAGTCTGGTCTGGTGTCCTTCAAAGATGTCTGGTTTGCTGTCCAAAGAATTCTCTAACCTTGCAGGTGGACTCAAACAATGGGCTTTTCTTAGTCTCAGGAGGGAAGGGGAGGGTTGTGTCTAGCCCCTCATTTCCAACTTTCAGCCAATCATATTATTCCTCATGCCTCAGCTATGGGACCAGTCATTTTGTCCTCAACCCCATAGATGTCACCCAACCCTATAATTGTTATCTTTCTCTGCCTACAAAGTCCTGGTCTTTGTTCTGTACTCTCCAAAAACTATAAAAGGGGAGATGCCCTTCTGCTCAGGGTCTTTAGCTAAACTGAGGCAAACCATTGACCCATTCTATTGGCAGGTATCTCTCCCCCCTTTAATAAAATGTTATCTTGCTCAGAGAAAACATGCCACAATCTACCTTTGCTGAATTTCACTTGCAACACACCCTTACTAATGTGACTTTGGATAATTTATATTAATCCTTTAGGGTGTCAGTTTCTTCAACTATAAATTGCGATGATTAAACTAGATGATCTTTAAAGTTCTGAATCTATCAACTTCTGATTCATAAGTAAAGTAGAGCACTGGAAAGAAAAATAAGTACATCTAACATTTGTGTCAAACTTTAATTTTTGCACAGTACTATATATATATATATATATATATGTGTGTGTGTGTGTGTGTGTGTGTGTGTGTGTGTGTGTGTGTATGTGTATATCATCTCATTTGATTTTTACAATAATCTCTTGCATATTTTCCCCCATCTTACAGAGGAAGAAATTAAAAATGAAAATTTTTAAGTTACTTTTCCAGGGTCACACATCTATTAAATGTGTAAGACAAAAAAACAAACAAACAAACAAACAAAAAACCTGGAAATGAGATGTTCAGGATTCAAATCTAGCTTCAGATACTTCTTAGCTGTGTGACCCTGGGTAAGTCACTTAACCCCAATTGCCTAACAATTGTACCACTCTTCTGCTCTAGAATCAATACTTAGTATTGCTTCTAAGACAGAAGGTAAGGGGTTTTTTTTAACATGTAATACAGGATTTGAACTAAGGTCTTTTTGACTCCAATTCCAGCATTCTATCCATTAGGCTATGTAAGCTAAATTTTGAGTCTAAGGACTTTTTTTACAGTCTACTCTGATGATTGCTACTTATATGACCTTGGTAATTCATTTGACTACTCTAGATCTTAGTGTCTTCATCAGTAAAAGGAATGATCTCTAGGGTACATTTCAATTCCATCATTATCAATAACTCCCAGTGGTTGAACTACTGGAAATATATTACATCATATTTTTAAAACTCACTTTAAAAATTCATTCATTCTCCAAAATGTCAGGTTGTCCATTATTTTCAGTTGTTCTCCTAACTAATTTTATATAGGCAGTCTTGATTCATATGCTTATTACACCCACACTCTACCCTTGTTCACAAAACCTTCCCTTTCTATCTGGCAGTCAGTGGTGAGATATGACATAGTTGGCTTGTATCTTTCCATTTCAGGCCATGGACAGTTTAAAAGGTCATTATAAATGGTGAGAATTTGCCATGGTTCATTGTTTCCCCCACCCCCTTTCTCATTACCCATAAGACTGTGGGAGGGAGATTGGATCAGCAGGAACTGGAAGATCTCGATTTTCCATCCTCCACTCCCACAGTGTGGAGAAAATGGCAGCATTGATTATGCAGCCTTTTCTCCTCCTCTGCCTGTACTCCTCAATTGAGGGGAATTGGGGAAGCAAAAATGTGGGGTCCTTAAGAAACAAAGTCAGTGAGAAAGCCCCTTTCTCCCCCTTCCCAACCCATTTCCTCATTCCCACACACACATACCCTCTCCCTATAAAACCCAACAATACCAGACAGTATTCAAAATGCATGTAATCTCAGAAATCACAGTCTTCAGAAAGCCAAAATATTTATTTGATAGGTTCTCTTACTTTTAAGTAAAAGCAAGTTGTGGTACCACACACAATTGAGTTGGCATAGGGTAACCTAATTGAAATAGTATTGGCTTTGGTATGCTTCTGATTATTTGGGCATAATTTTGGGCCATACATTTGGACAAGCCACAACCTCTTTGACTCTCAGTTTCTTATTTGTAAAAACAAGAACGATAGGACCAACAAAATCTCTTCTGACTCTAGGCATAATATATCATATGACACCATTCTATGATGAAAATAACACTATTTTGTGGTATGGCTTTTGATAAGGCAATTTAACTTATCCAGGTTTCATTCTCCTTATCTGTAAAGGTTGGACTAGATAAGTCTCTAGATTCCCATATGTATGTAAACGCCTATTAAAATGCTTTATCTTTTTTACAAGGCAAAAAATTAGATTGTGACCAGAAAAACAAGGAGAACAATTTCAAAGGCTACTTAACAACTTATTCCTCACTTAAACTTCCCAATTCACAGCTGATAACAGAATTAACAATAACCATCATCCACTAATTCTTATTTTTATTTTTATTTTTATTTTTTATTTTTTATTTTTTTTATTTTATTTTAAACCCTTAACTTCTGTGTATTGACTTATAGGTGGAAGAGCGGTAAGGGTGGGCAATGGGGGTCAAGTGACTTGCCCAGGGTCACACAGCTGGGAAGTGTCTGAGGCCGAATTTGAACCTAGGACCTCCCGTCTCTAGGCCTGGCTCTCAATCCACTGAGCTACCCAGCTGCCCCCATCCACTAATTCTTACATTAAACATCCCAAATATTCTTTTATCCTCTCATGAAATTTAAGGGCCAAAACTCACCTGGTATAGAGGTCCAGCTCTTTATTGACAGGGATTTGAATGGCCTGAAGTGGCTTCAATTGATAAGGACAAAGCAGAAAATTGAGAACAGTCAGGCTAATGATTAGCTCAAGACTGCTCTAAAAAGTCTCTGAGCCTTTTTAATTATATACCTTTTCAAAGAACAGTTTCTCACAAAGCACAATTGAGTTTTACAGCTGTACAGACAACCAAGGTTACAGAGTTACATCATGATTGACATGTGACTTACAAAAAATTTCTCTCATGAAGATTATGCCCAGATGAGACAAGATCCAAAGTTAAAAATGAGTCTTACTTCATGTAAAAGTTATTTTAGTAAAAAAGCTTCCATACTTCAAAAGCTATCTTAAAGAATGAGCCTTTAAGATTGTAGGGTGAATTTAGTAATTGGAAAGTACAGAAGTATGGAATGGAATTTGTCTGGGTCTTCCTACAGTGTTCTTGAGATGTCTACAATAGAAAGGAAGAGATACAGGGCAGCTTCTGCTAATTTCTGCTTGTTTTGGCTTGGGGAAAAATTAACTCTTTAACAGCTGCTTTAATATATGGTACTTAAAGGCTTTCTATAACTTGGCTATCCTAAAAAACTAACTTAATATGTTTTCAATAATAAAAGGAGCCATCAGGAGGGGTCCAGCTTTTTATCTCAGACAGGCCATCCACCAAATGGCCTGAACTTTTCAGGCCAAACGAGTCAAAATAGGACCTTGCCAGCTACATTAACCTTGATGGGGTCGAGATAAAAAGATTCTATTAAAGGACTCTATTTCTCTGAGTGGCTTCCAACAACCTGGAAAAAAAAAACAACCAAAATATGATACCAAAACATGAACCAATACACAGTATTGATTCTAAGTCAGAAGGCAAGGATTTTTTTTTAAATTGCCACAGCCACCCCAGCATTTAGTAACCACCACCCTGATCAGTCAACAGCCATCTACATGAAACAAGACCCTCCACCAGCAAAAAGATTGCACCTCACTGAAGGCTCAGATGGCATTTAGCTTTTGTGTGTACATTGTGTTTTTAGTCATAATGCTATTGCACACTTAAATAGACTACGGTAGCATAACCATAACTTTTATTTGCACTAGGAAACCAAAAAAATTCATGTGTCTTGCTTTTTTGAGATATTCACTTTATTTTGATGGGCTGGAACCAAACTCAAATATCTATGAAGAATTTCTATATTGAGTTTAAGATATTTAATGGACAAATGGAACAGCCAGGTGGCACAGTGGATAGAGAATGGTGGGCTTGGCTTGAACAATAACAAATGAACAATAATGGGCTTCCAGTTTGGGCATGACTAAGATAAAGATACATTAAATTTTCAATCATGAAGCTAAATTGCTAGGTTATTCTTTGTGAGGTGTCTTGATATTTCTGGAATTGTGAGGAAAAGTCCTTTAAGTGAAATTAATCAATAATTTGCATTGTAAAATTGATTTTAATTCTATTTTTAAAGCTTAGGCTATATTTAATATTCCTCTTCACTGTAAGTTTTTCTCAGATAACCTGAGGTCACTTGAGTCATAATTCTATTCTTATGATTCAGATAACCTTAGGCTTCTGGTCCCACAATTCTCATATTATAACTTGTATCTCCACCCTTCCGAATTCACTCAATAGCCACAATCCAAAAGAACTCACCTAAAAGTCAGGCTTTTGCCTTGTAATTCCCTCCACTAAGGACTCAATACTATCACGAATTGAATCTCTACCTACTTAACTTAAATTCAAGTTGATGCAATCAGTACCCATATCTGTCAGACTAATCCTATCACTATTTCCTCCCATCTCCCAATGAGAAAGTAATGGGGAGGAACTGTATGTGGTGCTCAGGGAGGACCTGCACCTCTGGTGTAAGAGCTTTCCCAGAGTCCTTTCGGAGCTATTCTTCCACCTTTGGTGTCCACCTTTTACCCAGATTTCATATGTAGTTCCAAGAAGCTATAGTATGTGCAGAGGCCAAACCTCCCCCCTGGTTAAGCCATCTTGGCAAACAGGCTAAACCAGATTGAGGTTAACTGGCAGGCCTCAGACTTGTGGGTGAGTTGCAGGTATGTCTACCCTAAGCCTCAGAAGACTTCTCCTGGTGGAACTGGCATATGAGAACAAACTTGTTCAAATAACCATGAAGTCAGCTGAAGCAGGCAGAGCTTAAGCAAACATGGAAGATCCCAAAGTTATCCCCTGCACCTTTAGGCCATCACCAATCATCTTGACTTTTGTCTTGCCACTGGAAGAGAGAGTGAAGCTCATGACTTTGTATAACACTGCCTCTCTTAAATCTAATTCACTTCACCAAAAAATCAAGACATCATTTATCTTCTTCAAAAACAAAGGATGAATGAGGAGAAGCTAAAGTGACCCTTAACCCACCCTTTCATTAAAATAGATACCAATTGGGATTGACATGATGTAATATCAACTTGCTAATTGTTATAAAAGACACTACTAGTACTCACTCAGGTCTTTGGTCATTGAGAGAAGCCAGTTACCCAATTTATTAGTTACTGCTAGCCTAACTAATACATTTATCATGCTTAGAATCTTTTCTCTCAGATTGCCTTAATTTCCAACATAATCACACAAAAGTATAATGAGTAGTCTAAGTTGCCACAACCTTTCAAAGAGCTAACTGCTTTTTAGATTTTTAGATTCATTTCAACAAAATTTAGAACATATTAGAGGGGGAAATAAGTAAATAAAAAAATAAGTAAAGTACCAAATAAAGTTCATTATTTTTCAGTCTTTTCCATCTAATGGAATAAAGGTTGATTTGTTAACTAAGGTTTTTGGTTTTCCTTTTTCCTCAATTTTCTCATTTCCAAAAGGGTTTATTTGACTTCAGATTATTAACAACTCTTGGGGAAATGTTTTTCATAGGAACTACATTTTTCTGAGTGAATAGGAAAGGGAGGTTTTGTGGCATAGGAATCTCCATTTTGGGTGTCTGCCTTAAGCTTCTCCCTATTACAGGGCATCCTCTACACAGCAGCCTAAGTAATTCTTCATAGTACAGGTATGATTGATTATATCACACACACTTCATCTCTCACTAGCGCCCCCCCCCATTCCCTCAGAAGTCCCTCCCTCAATAAACTCTACTGTCTCTTCATTGCCATCCTCTACGTAAAGTATTTTCTGATCCCACAGTCACAATTACCTTCCTTTTTATAGCCAGCTGGTATTCATTTTAACATTATATATGCATATATAATCTGCATTATATATATATATATATGTATATATGTGTGTATGTATGTATGTAGACATAGAAGTGTTGGGGTCAAAATCACTCTACTCCAGGCAGCTATAATACTTTTATTAGATGAGAACAGATCTGGGCTTTTCAGAAATGTGAACTGGGTGTGAACAAAGCGTAGTAATCTCCACACTAGTATTTCACCTGGGAAGTTTGTTCTACTTGGTTGAAGACTTGGCTCTGTGGATTTTCTATAAAATGGTAAACCAATTCAGAACCTAGGGATCTAAGCAAGTGCCAAGCCAGATGGTAGCCTTCTAGCCAAGCCCTTGAGATGGATAAGAACCCTTGACTTGGTCATGGCCTCAGCTTTGTCTCAATCTTGTCAGACCCTCCCTGGTAGTGGCCAGAGAAGAATCTTTTGAACTTCAGAGGGTCAGAAGATGTGGACTTGTTCATCAACACCCTGGCAGTATCCTTGGACCAGGAGTAATTGACAGGCATATCTGCCTCAAGAACCAAGAACAATTGGAAATAATGAGAAAGCAGCTTTGGGTCTTTACAAGATGCCTGATAGAAGCTACATCATCCCTATGAACAACAGCAAAAGCACTTCTGTAGCTCTAAGTCACCCTCTTTGCTACATGCGCCCCAAGCCTGAGCCCATTGGTTGTCACAGACTTTTGACATTAATTATAATTATAAAAGGAAGTACATCATGGAGGCACTTTAGTACTAGACAAATGTAGTGCAAAAAGGTGCATATTAGCCCTGCAAAGCCTTATTGCACAGTTTCTGACAGTTAAAAAGGGTTTAGAATCCTGAGGTTAGACAGTTGACCCTGGAGACTCGATGAGAGTAGGAGGGTTAACTGAGCTCTGTCTTTGGACTGAAAACCTGGCCTATATTCTGTAGCTTTTCTCTTAAAATTTGTTAGCTTAACTATTTCCTTTGGATCTCCCTAACCTCCCCTATTCCCAATCATCATTTTCCCTTCCTGAATTTCTGTGGGTTTTGAAAGGAGGGTGGATCTGGGTGTTAGCTTTCAAACTTGGTAGATTTAGTTTCCCAGTAGTCAAATAGGGCTTACCCTTGTTACAAATTATCTCTTCAATCATTGTATCCAACTTTCTTAACTCTATAGGCTATAAAACCTCTCGGGGCTGAGTTAGGCAAGTCCTTTCTCAGTCTCACATTCCTGTCTCCCTCCCCCACCTGAAGCTTTCTCTAGGTGGCTGTTAGAGTTACTTTGTATCCCTCCATCCCTTCCAATCAATCCTAAAACTCAATAAACCCTGTTTGTCACTTAATAAAACCTTTGGCTAATTCATTAGTTGATTGATAAGAGAAGGAGAAGGGGAGAAAGGAATAATATTGTCTCTGGGTCCTGAAGGGAATTGGAGGCATCCATTTTGGAGGAAGTATAATCTCAATACTTCCTCTGGACTCTTCCTTTGTGAACCTGAGAAGACTAGAAAGCCCTCTAGTCAGTTTCAAGCCATTCTTAGCTGGCCCTAACCTTTGTCTGTAGAAGTGCCCTTCCTACTTGAAGGGCTCAGTCTGTTTCCCTTCAGTGTCTCTGTCTCAAACCTGTGTCCCAGTCTGTGTCTCCCAGGCTGTAGCTGCCTGCCCAAAATATCTCATCCTCTCCCTTGCAACTCTTTATATCTCTGTGTTTATATTCCCTAAACTCAATCATTTCCTTACTTCTCCTAACACCTCAATTTACCACCTTCACCATTGTACCTTCCTTATCCACTTTACTGCCTTAGGGATCCACAAACCCCTATCCACAGTGCCTTATCCCTATCCACACCACCTTTAGTCCCTTACCTGCCTTATCCTCTATTACAACCAGTTTATTATATTACTAAATTAATTACCATATAACACAACCTATTACACCAACCCCTCAGGAATACCCCTAGACTCTAAAAGGTAAACTCTGGGTATCTGACCTGCCAGTGCCAGTAGTGATTGAGAGAATAACTCCAGAACATGCTATACTTAAATGTACACATGCTGTCTACCTCAATAGATGTAACATCTTTGAGAGCAGGAACTATTTCAGTTTTGTCCTTATACTCTCAGCCCTTAACACAGTGCCTAGCACATTTGTTAAGTCTGAGTTAGAAAATTATACGTAGATGTTTAATAAATTTTTGTTGATAGACTAACTGAAAATTATCATCTACTGTCACTTCTTTAATCTGTACAAGTCTAACAATAAGAACCACTGCTGAACTGAGCAGGGAGTTGAAAGGATTCTTTGTGCAGGGAAATGACATTTAGAATATCTTTTTATTTCCTTTATTTATTTATTTAATAAGCCCTTACCTTCAGTCTTAGAGTCAATACTGTGTATTGGCTCCAAGGCAGAAGAGTGGTAAGGGTAGGCAATGGGGGTCAAGTGACTTGCCCAGGGTCACACAGCTGGGAATTGTCTGAGGCCAGATTTGAACCTAGGGCCTCCCATCTCTAGGCCTGGCTCTCAATCCACTGAGCCACCCAGCCACCCCTCTACAGTAAGATTTAAACTCAGCAAGCAACTGTGCTTACTACTGCTATACCCTGATAGAAATTTGATATTTAAACCATTGCAACATAAAGGAGTTTGTGAGATTGATGAGTAGGCATTTTACAGTTCACTTTTGCTTTACATTGGCCAAACAGTCCCCAGCTCATGTCTCTTGGCAAAAAAGGACAGAATTAGGCATGGTGACCAAGCTTCTAGTTAATTCCAGCTTGACTGAACCCAGAGCATCTGCATCTTTTAAATTCACAAGGTGGAAACTAATACCAGACCCAGTCACCGCCAGGAAGATGTTTGATCACCTATTCAAGAAATGAAACATAAAGTGGAAAAGGCAACTGGGACCTAGACACAAACTCACCTGTTTGAGTCCCCTGCTCCACCTGTCAAGGGACAGCAATTACGCAAAAAAAATTGCAGGAGCCCAAACTGAAAGCTATTTCTTCTTTCAAGTGACATAGTGTTGGATTTAAAAATCAGTCTGGCAGTCTACTGAACTATTTCTGGCCTGGGCAAGCTACCCTCAGCCCCCAAGGTTTCCCAGCACAGTCTTCCTTATCTCCCCCTATCATAAACCTAAAACTGAAGCTATCTTATCTGATGGATATTAATCTTCTTGAGGAATGTTTGTCTATGTTTGCCTGCTTTACAATATTTGCCTACTTAATGTATATTTGCCAAATGCTTCCAGACCCCTGACCCTGAAACCCCCCCCCCCTCCCCAGATGCTTCCTGACCACCTGTCCCTGACACTACCTTGATGTACCAACCCCCTTCCCCAAACATTTCTATATAAACTCTTGGCTGAGAATTCCAGGGGGTCGTTCAGGCACACCTCTCTGCCTAGCGACCCTAGCTATTATTGCTAGTAAAGAATGAGCCTCTTCTTGCATATTGCATTGTCAGTGTGATTCTTCCTCCAGCCATGAACCTGGGTTAGGTATTAAAATTTGGGTACAACAATAGCACTGCTGCTTTGCTGCTGTCATGGAGTTGGACCATTATGTCTTACCCAAACGTGGAGCCCTTTCAGCACTGGTTCATCTTACTAGCCAGGGAGTTCAGCATTTCAAACTCATCTAAATCCTGAGTGGTAGCTACAATTAATCAAAAGGAAGCCGGATCATCTGCACCTGCTTTTTAGAACCCACATTTCACAGGAGTAAACTAGGCATTGTAAAAGTGGAAAAGAAACTTCTTCCTTCTTTCCCTGGTGGGCTTTAGCAGTTGGCCCAGTGAAGGTATGTGTGTGTATATATATATATATATATATATATATATATATATGGAAAGAGAAAAACAGAACAATGCTTGCCCTTAAGGAACATGTATTTTCCTAGAGGAAATAGATGGATACAAGCAAGTAAATGCAAAGTACAAATAATGCCATTTCAATATAAATACAATGCAAGTAGTTGTAGGACAAGGAAGTGGATAAGGAAAGACCTCATTCAAGAAGTGTCAACTGAGCTGAGTCTTAAAGAAGACTAAGAGGCAGAGGAAAAAAAATATTGGCTAATATTTTAAAAGCAAAAAATCTTCTGAGAAAAGCTGTGGACTTGGCAGACCAGTGAGTTAAGAGTTTCATTGAATAGGATGTCAAGGATGAAAAGAATTTGTAATCTATCAAAGGGTGATTGTTATTATTGGCCAGAAACCCAAAGCATTCTCTTATCCTAATACTTAGAAGAGGCTATCCTGTTGGGCTTCTCAAAGATACTCAAATATCAAAGAACCACCAAATGTCAAAGTTGTCTAGAACCTCAGCAGTCATCTTATCCAACCTATACTTGAAAAATGGTTCTATAACACACTCAACATGCAAGCATCTAACCTTTGAGTGAAGATCTATAATAAGAGAAACCTGCTACCATCTAAAGCAGCCCATTTCAACATTGGATATTTCTAACTGTTAGGGAATCTTTTTCCTTTCATTAAGCCTAAATGTGCCCCTTTGTATCTTCCACCCAGTGTTTCTTCTGTCTCTGGTGGTCAAATAGAATCCATCTACTCCCTCTTCCATGTGACTGCTTTTTATGTACTTAGACACACTTTCTTTCAACCAGTGGATCCCTCTATGGCATTAATTCAAGAGCCTTCTTGAACTTTAGTTGTGTATAAATTGAAATTTTGAACCTTGGACTTCATCCCCCATAAGTCCCTTAGTTTTCCTAAAATTCCCTTTAATCTCTCCTCCACCTCAACGTTTGCGGGTCACATTATTGTTTTATGGTTGGCTGTGGCTCCTCCCTCTTTCTCTTTTTGGTTCCTGGGAGCAAGCTGGTTAGTACCTTTTAGTTAGTTTCTTTTGTTAGTTTATTATTAATAAAATATTTATAAATATAATATTTAGTATTTTGCATATTAATTTTAATCTTCACAGTTGTACTACTTTGGATGTCACCATCTACCATATAAATGTTCTTCCTAAACAGCAGCTTCTGCAACTGAACATGATATACTAGATTTGATCTGACCAAGACAGAATAAAGCATGACCATCAGCTCTTTGTTCTTTTCCTCTCTTAAAAGACAATGGAAGAGCCAAGCCTACAAAGGGGAGGTCTTGGATTCTCAGATATTCCCTAGCTCTCTGACCTTGGGCAAGTGTAGTACAGAGAGAGGAGGTCATGACAGTTTTTTCAAGCTTTGGCTGAGTTCTGAAATCAGTTAGGCGTTTAGAATCTTGAGGGAGAGAGCGCAGTTGGTTTGGGAATCTCGTGGAGAGAGAGTCAGACCAGCTGAGCTGCTTCCTTGCCTATCTGAAGAATTGAAAATTTAGCCTAGTTTTGGAATATTTATTTAAGAATTGTTAGTTTAGATAAACCCTTTGTATCTCCATACCCTACCTCATTTCCTACCTTCCTTCCCTTACCTTAAATGTCTGTGGAGTGAATAAGGAGAGTAAGTCAGAGAGTAGTTCAAATCTGTGAGGGGTTTAACTATAATTTGGCAGTATTTTACCTAGAGAAGTTAGTCATCATTTTATTCCCTTTAGACATCAAGATCACCTTGAGAGCTGAGTTAAGGCAGGACCTTGCTCAAATGCCATCTCTGCCTCCCTTCCCCAACCTGAGGTTTCTTTAAACAACTGTTAGGGCTTCCTCAATCCACTTTTCCTGACAAATCAACCTTAAAGACAATAAACCCTTTTGTGTTTCAACAGACCTGTTAGTTACTTTGTCAGTTAATTAGTAAGAGAGGGAAGAAGAGGGAAAGAACCAACATACTCTGGGCTTGAAGGGAAGCTGGGGTATCCATCTTGAAGGAAGATGTAACTTCAAAACAAGTCCCTTCCTGTGAAATTAACTAAAGCCTGTAGTTAATTTCAGTTCAGTCTATTTCCCTCAGTTTGTCTTTAGTATAAGTCCTAGTATATAAACCCTGCTGTTCTTTGCCTGTTTAGATTAATTCCTCCTCTCCCTGAAAATCTTTGTTACCTTTAGTGCTATACTCCCTGACTTCAGCCCATATTATATCCTGAATCTCCCTATTCCAGCCTACCTGCAACCCATATTACTTACCTAGCAAGTCTCTGACAATCTCCCTTCAAAATCCCCTTTTACCACACACCTTTCCTCAAATTATCCCCATTACACAAATCACTTAACCCCCATTGCCTAGCCTTTACTTCTCTTCTGTCTTGAAACCAATATGCAGTATTCATTCTAAGACAGAAGGTAAGGTTTAAAAAAAAAAAAGACAATGTGATATAGTGGCCAGAGAGAACCATTCTCAGAGTCAGGAAGATCTTGGTTCAAGTCTCTCCTCTTATGGTACAATCTGTATAACCTTGAGTAAACCTCTTAAACTCTTAAGTACCTTAAGCAACTCCCTAAGACTTTAAATTGCAGAACAGTGTGTCATTTTGCAATAGCAGAAGATATTTTACTCTAGAAGAATTTACTACTTCAGTTAATTCTCAGACCCAGCTCCCCACCATGTTTATTTAATATAAACTAAAATATAGCAAGAGTAACCATTATTACTTTTCTGCACTGACTATCTCTAACACATTAATTTATGACTACTCTTTGAGATCAGCATTTGAGGTTCTATTTTGTGTCTCATAGATTACACAATGCCTAATTCAGAAAACACCTCTACAGGTGACTAATACTCAAGCTTTTGGGTGTATTCTAAGGAGCACTTCTTTGACAGAAAAAGAGCAGAAAGCTAAGGCTATATAGCAAAGACCTAAAATTATGTTTGTTGGGGGTTTTGGCTTCATTTGATAACTTTTTTTTTAACTGTTAACTTCCATCTTAGAATCAATACTGTGTAATAGTTGCAAGGGAGAAGAGAACTGAGGGCTTGGCAGCAGAGGTGTAATGATTTGCCCAGGATCATACAACTAGGAAGTGTCTGAGGTTAGACTTGAACTCAGGACCTCCCATCTATAGGACTAACCCTCAATCCACTGAGCCACCTAGTTTCCCCCTTTATTATGACTTCTTGAAGTTAAGCTTAAGTATGTCCTCTTATCTTCACCTCACCACATATATTACAAGGAAAAAATCCAAAATAATTTTAACCTCTCTCCAAGTCAAGTGGGTCACTTCTGGATGGGGTGGTTTGTCCATCACTAGAAGTGTTACCACTTCTTAAAGATATTGAAGAGGAGATTCCTCTTTAAGTATGAATTGTATTAGTTACCATATGAGAACTAACAAAACCGAGATTTTAATAATTAGAGCCAGATTCTCCCATTAGGTTATCCATCAAACAAGGCTCCCTTATGAGAACACAAGTACTTCCAATGCAGTGTTTCCAGAGTCTTTAACCTTAAAATAGAGTATATGTCTGTACCATTTTCATCTTCTAAAATATCTTCTTTCTGAGGGGAAAAAACACAAAACTAGCTGGCAGAAGAACAGCAATAAAAAAAAATGAGAAGTTTACTTTTGGGGGGGGTGGTTCTTTTTAAACATATTCCTTCTGCCTTTCTATTTTTTTTTTTTTACATTTTTAAACCCTTAACTTCTATGCATTGGCTCCTAGATGGAAGAGTGGTAAGGGTGGACAATGGGGGTCAAGTGACTTGCCCAGGGTCACACAGCTGGGAAGTGTCTGAGGCCAGATTTTAACCTAGGACCTCCTGTCTCTAGGCCTGACTCTCAATCCACTGAGCTACCCAGCTGCCCTCCTCTTTCTATTTTTAAAGTGGTGTTTAACAGACAAAATTCTCTCAAAAATTGGTCTTAATATCAAGTAAAATTTCTACTTTATATCTTTTTTTTTTTAAACCCATACCTTCCATCTTGGAGTCAATACTGTGTATTGGCTCCAAGGCAGAAGAGTGGTAAGGGTAGGCAATGGGAGTCAAGCGACTTGCCCATGGTCACACAGATGGGACATGTCTGAGGTCAGATTTGAACCTAGGACCTCCCATCTCTGCCTGGCTCTCAATCCATTGAGCTACCCAACTTCCCCCTTACTTTACATCTTTTAAAGACCCAGGAAATAAAATATATTAGTAAAAAGAACTTAAATGTGTGAATATATTATCTACAAAAATTCAAGAATTGAAGAGAAAACATTTATTTAATTTAGGATGGCTATGCTCCCAATCATGACCTCAAGACACATATTATTCAAAAATATACTTTGTTAAATATTTGGTCAGTTACTTTTTTTAAAAGAAGTATTTTTAAAAAGAAGTGTGCAGATGTAATTGGACTTCTGATAAGATTAAAAGGTGAGTCTTTAGTATGCCTGTCTCTAGAAATAAATGGACTCAGGCCTGGGCAGTATTATGCTATTCCATTCATTATGCTACCCATAATTTAAGCCATATTTATTTACCATAGTTATTTATTAACTGAAAATAGTTAACATTGATACTACCCAACCTAATCTCTTCCAAATATTTATTTTCTCTCTATTGATTTTTTTTACTTGTCCAAGGTTAAGTGTCTTTATCTTTCCTTAACAGGTCATTTTACTGCAATATTCATTTCATCTCTCCCTTCCCTGGCACTCAGTGCCATAAAATATGGAGTTCAAGTGTGAGGGCTAAGGGACTTTGCCCATGATTAATTTCACTAAGATATCTGCAAAATCATTAATTTTGGGGGCATCCCAAAGGCAACAAAACTGAGGGGACTTTTTAAAGGCAAAGAAAGGGATAGAGAAAGCAATAAAAATAAATTTAGAGAAGAGCATACAAAACCTTCAACCACTGGGAAATGACCTGATTGCTTGGGGATATATATGGTCCCACTTCTTTTACTGGGAAGATATTCCTTTAAGTGATAATCTCTATCAATCATATATGTCAGCAGACAAGCATTAACAACTCTGATCTGATTAACACATGTGATCATATCAGCTATTGAATCATAGCTTTTTTGAACTGGAAGAGAGAACTGAGTGCTTTAGATTTGAAGTTGGTGAGCCTGGGTTAGGATCCTGGTTTTGCTATTGTGTTGTCTGTTTCACATATATGACTTTGGGCAAATCCTCGCCCCCTTAGTCCCCACCTTAGGTTTTCTCATCCAAAAAATGTAGAGTTGGAAGAACTGATCTCTAAAGTATCTTCTAGCTTAGGATCTTGGAAATCTTCCAGAAACAATCTGGGAAATTTTTTAGTTCAGTTTTATCGATGAAGACATTGAGGCAAGGAGGCATTGGGCATCTTCCCAAGGTCACACAATTAGTTTAGGGGCAGATGTTGGAGTAGGACACAAATGCCCTGATGTTTTATAGGCTACCAGTCCACCCTCTGTCTCTAGCCCTATTTCTTCTTCCTTTTTTTTAATAATGAATTAATGAATTTCTATTTCTATTACTGTCTGTCTATTCTTCCATGGTACCACAAGGCTAGCTCTTAATTTGAACTCTTTGTAGTTTCATTAGTCTTGTTCTACTCCACAACCACCAATATGGATTACAGCCAGGAGTTTGTTTAAATATCCATGGCAGGCAGCTTAGAATAAGCCCATTTTCACCTAGAAAATTGTTGAGTCAAAAGCATTTTTATTGTTAATTTTCAAATTACAGCCAATTAACATTTATTAAGCACTGACTCTATGTTGTTTTGTGCAACTATTAGAAATACATATGGGCAAAATAGATATAAACCTTGTATATCTTCATTTGAGATACCCATAGTGACACCAACAAGTGACTTAATCTCTAAAGGCTCAGTTTCTACCATCTCTGTTCCATTTAATAGTTTTACCTTTTCTGAAATGGAAATCTTATTGTTTTTTGTTTTGTTTTGTTTTGATTGTTTTGTTTGTGTAAAGAACCTTTCCTTATCATTCTTTTTTAAATTCTCTCCTTCAAACATACACTTATCGACACTTGAATAAAAATTATTTCAGCTGTTGATATGAATCACAAAGTATTGCCAATCTCCTTAGCTTACCTAGTTGGCTACTAGTTTAGAAAATTAAATAGAGTAGATGGGGTGGATCAGGAAACTTGATGGAACAAAAAAGAATCAACAATTTCATTTCAAGTGCATAGCTAGTCAGCTAATAGATCCACAGCTGTTTCTGACAGCATAAGACAGCGATTAGATAAGCTGTTAAGATCCAATTAGAGGCAACCATTAATAGATCTAAAAAAAAATAACAAAGCTTTCTTCACTAGATTTCTTAAAACCTATAATTGGGACAGTGGAGGAAATGGAAAGGTTTGTTTTTACTTGGAGTGAGGAAGCTGTTGCTTTGTGTTACCTTGGGTAAGTCTCTCAGCCTCAGTTTTGTTATCTGTAAAATGGATTAGATGACCTCTGAGTTCTATTCCCATTCTAGCTCTATGATCTATGCTAATGAATGGCTAGGTGGTATAGGGCTGTCACTTTGAAATGCCTCAACTCTCTCTCCAGTAAAAATGAAGTATGGAGAAGCAAAACAAACACATTCGACATGATGTTGTATGCCTAATTCTGTACCAATAATAGCCTACGACCTTTCTTCCATGAGGAGGAGGTGGTATGTTTCACTCAGAGTTCTCTAAACCAAGACAGCTAAGTGGTACCATGGATAGAGCACTGGGTCAAGAATCCAAAAGGCCTGAGTTCATATTTAGTCTCAGACATTTCCTAGCTCTCTGACTATGAAAAAGTCACTTAACCTTTGACTTTCTGAGTTTCCTCAACTGAAATGAGGATAATAATAGCACTTACCTCCTAAGTTCTGAGGAACAAATAAGATAATATTTTTAAAGTGCTTAGTGGTGTCTGGCACATAGTAGGCACTTAATAAATACTTATTCCCTTCCCTGAAGTTAAAACTGGTTATTACACTTGACTTTTTTCCTTTACGTTATAGTGATGATTTATATCAGATACCACCCTAGTGTAGTAATTGTGACGATATTTACATTGTTTATATATATGTGTGTGTGTGTAATATATATACAGCATATATAAGTAATATGTAATACAATGTACATATGCATAATATCATATATGTGCATACATAGGTATTTATAATCCTATATAATTAAATCCCTTCCACAGAACTTCCTGAACTTTGTTAGTATGGTTTTGCTCTTTTTTGGGAAAGTTTGTACCGTGGGTATCTGGAGATTATCGAATGCACTGACCTGGGTCCTATTTATTTATTTTCAAAAATCTAACAGACTTCTCTTTCCTAGGACAGTCTGTATCCTGTTGAATTACAGCTAATGAAGTGGGGTAGCTGGGTGGCTCAGTGGACTGAGAGCCAGGTTTAGAGACAGGACAGTCCTAGGTTCAAATCTGGCCTCAGATACTTCCTAGCTGTGTGACCCTGGACAAGTCCCTTAATCCCCAATGCCTACCCCTTACTGCTCTTCGGCCTTGGAACCAATATCCAGTATTGATTCTAAGATGGAAGGTAAGAGTTTTAGGGGAAAAAAATGAATTAGAGCTCATGCTGGAAAAAAATGAATCTAATGAATCTCTTCTTCATAACAGATCAGCCACCCTCAGGACTCAGGGAAAAGGCCAAAACATGCCCCAGTTGCTTTTGCCAACATGTTCATGAAAGTCCTTAACATGAAACACAAACCTGTTTGGCAGCTTTGTCAAGCAGGCGCCAAAGGCTCCCTGTAAATAAAGTCTCCTATTGTCTGAGTCTTCTAAGAGAAGTGTGAGTAGACTCATGGTTTGATCTTGATCTGCTCTTTAACCCGACTCTTCTTTTGCCCTTTGTCCATAAAAGTCAGCGCCGGCGGCAACAGTGACTTCTGCAAGGCTTTTCCATTTTCCCAGTTGTGCCAATTCTTTATGAGCAAACTTGAGAGCAGCATCATTGTATTTCATGGAATCACATTTGGGTTTTTTCTCCCCGATGAATGCGGTCTCTTTGCCAGCTGGAAAATAATATTGTCACAATTACTACAATGTAAATATTGTAGCAATATAATGTAGCTAAGAGGAAGTTTCACACTGAATGAAAAAAAATTGAAAACAAAATATATAGAAGGGAGGCAGAGATTTACTAGGGCAGAATGTTACATACTTAAATGGCTCGTCAGACCTGGTCACTGTATTTAGGCATTGTGGTGAGCCGCTCCTGATTCAGGATGGTCTGTTTTTAGAACCAGACACTGGTAGGCCATTCAGTAGTCAACAAGAGGACGTTTCCTTAGCCATGATATAGGATGCAGCACCTATATTGGGCATACACGGTCCCCTCACCAATTCTGTATGGAACTATACTGTCCCAAAGACTTAGTGCCATCTTCAGCTCGAAAATTGTTTAAAAGTGTTGTTGTTTATAAAACCCTTCCCTTCTAATACTAAACGATAACTCTAGTCCAACTATCTATAATATGGAATTAGGTCTTAATCAATGATACATGTAAAACCCAGTGGAATTGTGCATTGGCTAAGGGGAGTTAGGGGGGCTTGGGGAGAGGGAAAGAATATAAAGCATGTAACTATGGGAAAATATTCAAAATAAAAATAAGAATATTTAAAAAATAAAAAAATAAGAAAAAAACCTTCCCTTCTGTTTTAGACTTAATTCTGTGTATTGGTTCCAAGGCAGAAGAGGACTAAGGGCTAGGCAGTGGGGTTTAAGTGACTTGCCCAAGGTCACACAGCTAGGATGCGAGGTCAGATTTGAACCTCCTATCTCTAATCCTGGCTCTCGATCCACTGAATGACCTAGCTGCCCCCAGAAAATTGTTTAAGTTTCTAAAACTTAAAACTGCACAACAATATTTGGGACACCTATATCAGTTCAGCAGGGCAGAGTGGGAGCTTGAGCCTTTTTGCCAGAGCCAAGAAGTCTTGGAGACAGATTCCTTGTTTTGTTTTGTTTTGTTTTTTGTTTTGTTTTGTTTTGTTTTGTTTTTGAGTAATAACTGACCTAGTCTACCTGGCTGGGTGTGTGTGTATGGGAAGGGGATTGGAAGATAATGAAAAGTCTGGTCTGTCAGGTTTTTATGCTTACTTATTAGAGGGAGAGTCCAATTTTGAGGGGACAGTGTGTGCAGGCAGGGAAAGAAGGTATTTCCAGAAGCAGAAGACATCAATGGTCACTTTTTTTATTCCTCAAATTTTGGCCCTAAAGACATTACAACATAATGATGCTTGAGGCTATTTTAGGAGCCCTGTAACCATCCTCAAATGTTTCCCAAACACAGACTCCTAGCATAAAGTGACTATTGCATATGTTCAATTTTAAAACGGAGATACCATTAAATATAATAGCATTTGACCCGATAAGATTGTTGTGAAGATGTCAGTCAGTTTGCCAATCAATAAACATTTATTAAACGCCTATACTATGTGCCAGGCACTGTGCTGAGCTGGGAATGCAAAGAAAAGCCAAACAACAATCTCTGATCTCAAGGAATTCATGGTGGGGAGACCTCTGACAAAAATACAGGCTAACTTGGAGATAATCACCAGGAGCAAGGCACCAGCACGAAGAGGGATTGGGACAGGCTTACTGTAGAAGGTGAGATGTCAGACGAGACTTACAGAGAGACAAGGAAACTGAGAGGTGGAGATGAGGAAGGAAAATGTCCCAGCCATGTAGGACAGCCAAGGAAAACACTCAGACAGGAGTTAGAGTGTCTGGTTTGAGCATCCGCACAGAGGGCAACGTCATCGGATTGCAGAGCACCTGGTGTCCTTGGGGAGTGGGACGGGGAAGAAGATTGGAAAGGAAAGATGGCACCGGCTAATGTCCAGTATCATAAGCTATAAAGGCGACATTTTAAATTTACCCACTTGGTGCTAGAGATACCAAATTTAAAACTTTAAAGACAAGTTATGTTAGACAAGATTTTCTAACACTGTCATCAGCTTTGGTTTCTAGCGTCCCTTCTAGCTCTAACAAACAGTGCCATCCTGGAGTTTTCTAGGCCTCAAACAAGCCCCAATGTTCATATGCTATAGAGGGGGTCAGTTTAAGCATTGCTTTTTTAATCATCTGATGACTTTCTTCCAATATAGACAGGATATAAAAGCAGACCCCCCCCCATACAGATCCTTGCTTTTATACCCTGTCTGTCTGGGGGTCTGTGAATTAGAAAAAATATGGAATATTTTTTTAAAAATAAGGACAGAGTTTCCCTTCTTAGTTCAGATTTAAGCTTCATAAATTTGGATTTGTGCATTATGGAACTTGAGAGGCCTTCATAAGCTTAAATGTGCATGAGAATTTTGGGGACACCCTCTATTTTGATAACTGTATTTCAACATAATTGATTCCTTTGTAATCCTATGTATTTTATTTTATGCACTTGAAAACTTTATTCTGAAAAGGGATTTGGGAGTCTGACACACACTAAAAAGGTTAAGAATCCCTGGCAAAGGAAACTGTAGACTAGTGAATTCACCTTTCAAATGTGTCATTTTACTTCAAAAGTCTTCCTTAAGTAGACTGGGTAAATGTGAGTATCCTCAGTGGACAGTAACCTTCAGCAAAATAAGAGAAAAGTGGTTCAAGATTTGTTACTGACTTCTTAGAAAGGGAAGCCATAAAAGGAAAAAAACCCTTTATATTTAGCGTTTAGAAATGTATGGCATTATGAAAAGATAAATTCAATATAATAGAAGAAATCCAACTGAAGTAAAAAATCATGTTTATAAGAGAAGATTGTATCCTCTGCTTTTTGTTATTAAGGAGGATGGAGAGGAAAGCAAATCTTAATGGAAGCCAGGAATAAATCAAAATGAATATTGGAACATGAGTTGTAGAAATTCAAAGACTGCTCAAGACTCATTTTAACCAATGGTTTCAGCTTCTATTTTTTTTTTCTTAAACTGCTTTTAAAATCAGAGCATTGGTGGGAGGGAGGGAAAGAATGTGGATCACAAAATGTCAGAAAAAGGTTATTAAAAATTTTATCCACATGTAATCTGAAAATAATACAGTTTATTTTTAAAAATCTGAGCATTAATCTTAATCAAGTTGCAAAATAAATTGACTGGACAATCAGCAACATTTATTTTTCCCTTCTCAGAGTTGTGTTTGTAAATAGTGAGATAACAG
The DNA here is from genome assembly GCF_016433145.1 of Gracilinanus agilis. Taxonomy (NCBI): domain Eukaryota; kingdom Metazoa; phylum Chordata; class Mammalia; order Didelphimorphia; family Didelphidae; genus Gracilinanus; species Gracilinanus agilis. Next base: position 648,192,806 of record NC_058130.1, read on the forward strand.
AGGAAGTTTGGAGAAGCAGTCATCCTGGATAATTTACAACCTGTATAATTGGTCCCTGCCTAATTATTTTCACGGAGAGTATTATAGTTTGTAATACTTAGCAATAGGTTTTTTTTTAATTGGGTCTCTGATTACAATAGTTATGAGAACGTTCAGTGCAGAAATGCCTTTTATCAATGGGACAACTTATATGTAATTGAGCAGGTTATAGAATTGCTTGGTATACTGAAAAGTCAAGTGAAGTGTCCATTTGTCACATAGCTTATCCAAAGTTATACTTTTGGTAGAACTGAGACCAAATCTAGGCCTTGTGATTCCAAATCTAGAGCTTTTTCCACTAGTATGTGCCAGAATCTAGGCCTAAATCCAGGTCTTCTTGATTTTAAGGCTAACATCATCATCATTGCTAACAGTTTCATAACACTTCAAGATTTGAGGCACTGTATCATACATGGCCTTATTTATTTGAGCCTCCCAAAACCTCTAGGAGGTGGGTGTTCTTATTATCTCCATTTTATAGACGAGGAAACTGAGGCTAAAAGAGGTTAAGTGACTTGCTCAGGGTCACACACCTTGTAAGGATCTGAGATCAAGATTTGAAGTTAGGTTTTCCTGACTCCAAATCCAACACCCTATTCACTTCCCTAGCTAAAGGGTGGGAAGTAGGAGGTAATAAGTCAATTCAGGACTAAATATATAAAAGTAATTAATTTACACTCATTTTTTCTTTTTCAGAGAGATGCTCAAAGGGCATCTCATGAATACCTTAATTCTCCCAAGATTGATACTTTAAGAAACTCCTAATATATAAAATTATTCCAACATCTTTTTTTAATAGATGTGAAATTAAGAGCAACATCTTAAAAAAAACCAACAACCCTTCTGTCCTGGAATCAATATTATGTCTAGGTATTTGTTCCAAAGCAGAAGAATGGTAAGGGCTAGACAATGGGAGTTAAGTGACTTTCCCTCGGGTCTCACAGGTAGGAAGTATCTGAAGCCAGATTTAAAAGCATCACAAAAATGTAAGGGGAAATGGGCTCAAGAATTTTTTATTCACTGGGTAAAGAGGAGAAAAAATCCCTTTATACCTAGCTTTATTTTTAATCAGTAGAAGGCAATAAAGGGTAAATGATTTGCTCATTCCTTCTGTACTATAATGGCAAGACAGGAAATACAGTAAATAGTTTTCAGGAACTTAAATATCAACTTTTTGGATTTGTGACACTCTTAATTAAGGCGGCTAGCTGGCACAGTGGATAGGGAAATGGACCTGGAGTCAGGAAGGCTGAAGTTCAAATCCTGCTTCGGATACTTATTTGCAAGTCTCTTCACTTCTGTGCCTCAGTTTCTTTATGTGAAAAATGGAAATAATAAAAGCATCTCTCTCGGGGCTATTGTGAGAATAAAATTTAAAGTGTTTTTGTAACTCTTAAAGTGCTATATAAATTATATCATTATTTCATCAAGATGTTTTGTCAAACTTGGTATTTGCCCTCTCATTGGGTTTCACCCTCCAGTTAGAAAATTATACACAGTAGATACAATTATTCATTTACTCCTTTCCTAGCATAACAGGGTAAGAGTGAGGGATGATAGCTGGCTGGTCTTGCTTATCTAGACGCTTCTGTAGACTATTCTCATTCCTAAGGGAGAAAACTTAATCATAAGGAGGTGATTTTTCAAAGCATAATGCTCAAAACTACAAAAAATATATTGATATTTTTAGTAAAAAGCAGATGGTCACAAAATACACATACACACATATACATATATATTGAGGTACATAGTCCATCTCCCCAATCAGAACTTTTAAAACAAACTCTTAACTTCTATCTTAGTATCGATTCTAAGACCGAAAGGGAAGAGCTAGGCAGTTGGGGTTAAGTGACTAGCTCAGGGTCATGTATCTAAGAAATGTCTGAGATCAGATTTGAACCCACATCCTCCTAACTCCAGACCTGATACTCTATCCCTGTGCTCCCCTAGCTGTCCTTCCCCCAGTGTCATTTAAGCTCCCAGTGGACAGAAACCTTATTCTTGCTTTTCTTTGCTTAGCCCAATGCATAGTCCAAATTCAGACCCTAATCTCCATGCTTGTTTATTGCCTGACTGGTTTACCTGAAAGATCATTTCTATCCATTTTAGTTGGGGGAAAGCTTATCAAGCAAGCGAGAGGGCAGAAATTATGTTGGATAAATGCTTTCCACAGAGCCCAGCACTTGGAACATGTTGCAGAATACAAAGTGTCAATCACTTTCCTAAGTGATTCATAATTTTCTTTCAAGAGCACCTTCTAAACACTCCTCTGGTCTGGAAACATTTGTTCTCCACTTGATAAACCAGTCAGTCTTGAGGAGGAGAGACTAGCACCAAGTGGCCTGAGCCACAACAAGAGGAAGGCTTCCATTTTGGATTTGATTGGCCTCTGCTCAGTGGACTTGTTTTTGTTATAGATTGCGTGATTAGACACCTAACCTGAGAAGAAAACGGCTCTTTTTTTTTTTGCCTTTTCCTGGCAAAGTATCCTACTCATGAAATGCAGCTCTCCAATTAAGACAATCTCCTTGGCAGTGTAATATGATACTAGCAAAAGGGATTTTATAATCCTACCTGCCAACAATTAAAACTCTATAAATAGGCAGACCACTTGCCTCCAAAAATACTGTGGACTGGAAGAGCTTTTAAAAAACAGAAGGAAAACAAAAAAGGTTAACATTGGAGTTTGTTCCCTCTATCCCAATAATTTTTTAATCCCATAAAGCTCCTTCACTCCCTTTTTATTGTTTTCCAGTTATGTCCATCTAGTTGTGATTCCATTTGGGGTATTCTTGGCAAAGAGAACTGATTTGCCATTTCCTTCTGCAGCTCATATTGCACACGAGAAAACTGAGGCAAAAAGGGTGAAGTAATTTACCCTGGGTCACACAGCTTAGTCTGAAGACAGACTTGAACTCAAGAAGATAAGTCTTCTTGACTTGAGGCCCAAGACTCTATCTATTCCACTACCTAGCTGTCCTCTTTTATCATTTCACAAATAACTTGGCATTTTAAAAATACATTATCATAATTAGTCAGTCTAGTCTCTGTGCTAACAGAGGGGGTGAGAACCTAAATAAAATAGAGAACTAGAATATATGAGAGGGAAAAAAGTGTTGAATAAAAAACAAGGGACTGCTGTTGCCATGTCATTTTTTTTTAAGTTAAATTCAATGAATGTTTATTAAGCTCTCAGTTTATTTATGCTGAGCAATGTACAGTAGGTACTGGGGAAGGTGTGAAATTTAGATAAGACAGAATCTCTGTCTTCATGAAACTTTCAATCTTCCTGGGTATAGGCTAAATAAGGTACTATAATACCAAAGTTGGCCTTTGCATAATTTCAGTGGACCCATTCCTGATTATATGCTACTGGAAACATTCATGGCCACAGAATTAAAAGTTCTGTGATATGGAAGGTGTGTTTCAAGACCTAAACGCTCACAAATATCAGATATATTTAAAGTTGGGGAGGAGGGGAGGTAGATAGTAGATTTTGTTAGTAGTCTTAATGATCAAACTAAACTTAAATTCAGTCATTGGTGGCTGTTCCTCCCCTCTTGGTCCAGGCTTCTTTCTCAAAGGTTATAGTTTGGGGTTTTTTTCCTTTCAATTATCCCCTTTCCAACATGCCCAATTCTCACTCTGCCACTCCTTCTATTCCCTTTTCCTAAAGAGAGTTTTAAATATAAAATTTTTGTCTTTTAATATTGAAGCTTAGAATCTTTCTTCTTTAGCTTCATAAAGGCAGTAAATGACCAGAGCAGCAAAATTCCGTGTCTGTCTGTTTATTTTTTAAGAGCACTGGATTTAGAGTGAGTAGACCTGACATTTGTGACTTTGGGAAAACAACTTAAGTTTTCTGGATTTAGCCTTCTCATTTGTAAAATGAAAAGGCCAGACTGGATGAGCTCTAAGGTCCTTTCCAGCTCTTGAGTCCTAGAATCCTATATTCAAACACAATGTCAATGACTGTCATTACTGAAGAAGCTAGTACATAAAACTGCTACCTTCTTATTGCTCACACACGTGAAGGTTCTTCTTTGATTTGTGGCTGCTAATGTTGATTGTGTCTTCCTCTTTGGGTTCCTAGTTGGCTGAGAAACTTTACTTAAAAAGAGCCAACCTATTCCTGGTTTATGTTCACCAGATCAGCCTGCCTACCACTATTGCTCCTATGATGTGTATAACCATGTAGTATTATTTGAAAATGAAGAATCTTTAAAATTCTTCTCTAGCCCTAACCCCCTACTCACTATACAAAACAGGAGTAAGAATACAGTTGAAAATTCACTGGTTTCTATATATTCATTTCTCCAAACTATGTTGATACTAGCATCACTTCAGTGATGTCTGGAATCTTTGCTGAATGCATACAGGCATGAATGAATAGAATCCAGCCTGGTCAATACGTAAGAGTTAATGGAAGTCATCAAGAAGCTGCTTAGATATGAAGCTAGAGTAGAACCATGTCTAACAGCTAGATGACAGACTGCACACTTCAGTTTGTGTATACCTTGATGACCAGCTGACAGTCTTTCCTCTGGACTTCATCATGGTCCCAGCCAGGCACATTCTTCCCTCCTCCTCCTCCTTTTTTTTTTTTTTTTTTTTTTTTTTTTTTTTTTTTTTTTTTTTTTGTATGTCTTCTTCCCCCATTAGATTCTAAGGTCTTCTTTCATTATACCCCCAACACTTTCCACAGTGGTTGGCTCAAAAAAGGTGCTTAATTAGCCATTATTGATGGACTGAAGAAATTAATGATAACCTCTGGTTCTATATTTTTTGTTGTTATTCAGTCATTTCAGTTCCATACACTCTATTTGAGGTTTTCTTGGCAAAGATACTAGAGTGGTTTGCCATTTTCTTCTCCAGCTCATTTTACAGATGAGGAACTGAGGCAAACAGAGTTAAGTATCTTGATGAGGGGCACATAGCTAGTAAGTGTCTGAGGGCAGATCTGAGTCAGGAAAGATGAGTTTTCTGTTTCAGGCCCAGTGTTCTATCCTCTGAGACATGTAGCTGCCCTTTGTTCTGTATAACCATCTTCTTCCTTTTCTCTTCTCTTTCTTTTCTTTCTCCCTCTCATTCCTTTCTTTTACTCTCCTTAAAAAAAAGCCAAACCTTTACTTTTTGTCTTAGAATTAATGCTATTATTGGTTCCAAGGCAGAAGCATGATAAGGGCTAGGCAATGGGAGTTAAGTGACTTGCCCAGTGACATAGCTAGAAAGTACAGCCATTGTTATTTTTCTTGTTAGTATTACTGTGAATAGTTTAAAACATTTGTGACTTCATAAATGTGTTATACTTTCTACCAATACAGGTCATATATCCCTCTTTCCCCACATATCTTAATAGATATTTTTACAGTCCCCATGGCCAAAAAAATTCATCACTCTCAACTCCAGCAGATTGAAAGTCAAGAATAAAAGCAGAGGCTGTTTCATTTTTGTCTTTGCATACCCAGTGCCTAGCACAGTTCCTAGAAAACAGCAGGTATTTAATCAATTCATATGAAATTTAATTAAAGTTGAATTGAACTCTTGATTCCCTCTACTGGGGAATGCTCCTCTCCAGATTTGTATAGTCTGGTCCTTATCTAACAGTCCCCAGGATTATAGTATCATTGATTTAGAATTCAAAAGGACGTTATTTGTCAGCTAATACAATCGCCTAATTTTATAGATGAAAAAAACTTGAAGTCCAGAGAGAAAAGTGACTTGCCTCATGTCATGCAAGTAGTAAGCACCAAAACTGGTACTGAACCTAGTTCTGACCTCAAATCTGGTGTTCTTTTCCCTGAATCACTATTTCTCTGTTCAGTATACAAGGTTTATCTTGTTGGATAGGACGTTTGTTGCCACGGTTAGATGGCACAAAGGAAAAACAGTAGGCTAGGAATCAAGATCTGAGTTTGAATCCTACCTTCAATGTTTAGTAGCTTTATGATCCTCCTGGGTAATCACTTAAACCTCTCAACCTCGATTTTCTCACCTGTAAAGCAGGTATAAGAACAGCACTAACTTTACAGGGTGGTTGTGAAGAGATTCATAAAATCCTTAAAGGGCTATTTGTAGTCTTTGAGAACCAGAGTCACCTCCAGAGCACAAACAGTCATTTAGGGTAGGACTTTAAGGGAGCATTATTATTTTTTATAGGGCTGGACTAGTAATGTCTAGTGGTAGGGTAACCTGAGACTTCATGGTATTATCAACAATTCATTACACAGTAAAGGCAAAGTAGCCCATAATTATATATATGTATATGTATATGCCTTCTGAACCCATTCGTCATTAGCATACAATAGCTCTCAGTTGTTGATTATCTTAATCTATCCTGCTGACATTAAATGTGTGAGCATACAGCTAGAAAGAATTCAAGACTTCTAGTTAATCATTGACCCTTACTGAGTAAAATCTGGGGGGCCCCCAATGATTTAAATCTGTACTATCTATGGAAAATGTTAAAGAATGATAGAATAGGGAAGAGAGACTATTTTGGAGCAAAAAATTTCAGCCAGCCAGAGCTAGAACATAGATGTTACTGCTACAGGAGGGAGTGAATAGGACCTATGACCCAGAGAGGAACAAGAAGAAAACATTCATTCATTCATTCAATAGGTATTTATTGAGCACCTGAAAACAAAGACACTATCCTGGACAAGTAAAGGATACAATGATAAAGAGACAGCATGGCATAGGACATGGTCAAGAGACCTGAATTTTCATCCTGGGTGACCCTTGCTCTCTTTGTGAATGGGTCACTTCATCTCTCTGGGTCTCAGTTTCTTCATCTATGAAAAAGATATGATAATACCAGAAGCAAGAATATGTGCTTTGCTTGCAAGGCAAGAATTTTGTAAGTTTTAAAACTATATTATATACATATACATACATATACACATTACACACATACATGACAATAATAAAAAAGTATTATCATAATTAAAATTGTATTATTATTGTTTTTAATAATAATAAAATTATCCTTGCTTTCAAGGTGTTTAGCACCTATTAGGATTAGGATCAAAATAGTATTTTTGTTTTTAATATTAATAAAATTATCCTTGCTTTCAGGGTGTTAGGACCTATTAGGATTAGGATCAAAGTAGTATTATTGTTGTTTTTAATACTAATAAAATCATTCTTGCTTTCAGGGTATTTAGCACCTATTAGGATTAGGATCGAAATAGTATTATTGTTGTTTTTAATATTAATAAAATGATTCTTGCTTTCAGGGTGTTAGGACCTATAAGGATTAGGATCAAAATAGTATTTTTGTTTTTAATATTAATAAATGATCCTTGCTTTCAGGGTGTTTAGCACCTATTAGGACAGGTAAGACATATAGACAGAAAAATATACTGGAAGTCAATATGTTCAAGTGGAAAACCCAAATTAACAAATATAAATTACATGGTAAGATTGAACCAGAAATATGCCATTTCCTGTTATACCTTTTTTATTTTGGTTTGTTTGTTTGTTTAGAATTTTTTTTTTGATTCACCAATTATTTACCAGCTACCAGCTGAGCCCATTGCTTCTCTACTTTTAAGAACAGGAAGCATTTGCATACTTGTGGAGATACACAACCCCAGTGTACTTGACACTAGCTATCAGATACCTAGCACCACTGTACTATTTGCAATGGAGCTTTTTTTTTTTAAAGGGAAATGGTTCAATTATGTTTTCCTTAGCAATTTAAAAAGAAGGAAAAAAAAACAAGCAGATAATCATATAAGAATCCTAGTTGAAGTTGAAGATGAAGATGCTGAAGATGAAGTTGAAGGTGGATGAGCTCTTAGGGATAATGTAGTTCAAAGCTTTCATTTTACAGGTGAGAAAACAGAGGTTCAGGTCACACAGACAGTAAATACCAGCTGAAATGAAGATTAAGGTCTCTTGGCTTCACGCCCCGTGCTTTAGTCTCCCATGTATCTTTGTATCCTTCCCGATGCCCAGAATCAAGGTCAAAAAGGCAGTGTCAAAGGAAGTAGAAAGAACCCCACTGGAGTTCCCTGTTTTGCCACTCACAACTCTTTCCAAAAGGTTCCACGTGTCGAGGGCAAGTACAGTAGGTTTCCTCTGAGCCAAACAGAAACCTCAGAATCTTGCACACTCTGTCCGGGCTTTGGGGGCTGGGCTGGAGAAGGAAGTACTGTATTACCAGGGGAAACACACAAGCTCCCGAAATCAGCTCCTCCTCTGAGGATCAGCATATGGCTTGCTGAATTTGACTCCAAAGGAGGACTTTAGAAATGTTCTGCGCACGGAAAGGTATGTGTGAAAGGTCTCCGCTGTATATCCCGTGATTTGGGGAAGTCGTAGGAGTCAGAGCAAGTTTAGAAACAGGGTTTACTTCAGGTTATGGGACCGGAGCAGAGCCCACAGGAAAACCTATGGTTTTCTGCCTCAGGCCGGAGAATACTGAGGAGAAACAAGTTGAAACTGTCAGAAGAGCAATAGACAAGCGAATAGACAAGAGGGTGATTTCTTAGAAGCAGAAAAAGACCCCGTTTCCAAGCTGCCCACCCTGGTCTTATGGCTGGCTGCAGGTGCTAGAGACGCCAGCGATTCTGTAAGGAGTCAATCCCGGAAATAGCCTGGGAAGGGTGTTTTAAAGTGTGTTTTGTTTTGTTAAAAGGCCTTTCACTATGTATCCTTTGCGAGTAACCCTTTTTGTCCTTTCAGAAGAATTGATTTATATCTAGATCAGAAACGTTAAAGGCGAATTGACTTTAGTTGCTTTGTCTCACTTTGTCTTTAAAGTCCTCAAATTTTGAGGCATAACTAAGAACGTAAAAGGCTTGACTGCTAAGTAAGCCCCTTAATTGACTTGTGCTAGGATCCTATACTCTTGTACTTCATGAAGTCATTCTTAATTGTCGATCTTTTCAGGCTACTTAACTTTCTTCCTTTTTTTTTTTTTTTTTTTTAAGAGGTTTATCGCTTTAACTTCTGTGGGTTCGGGAAAAATGTGGGGAGAGACAGACTTTTTTTTTTTTTTTTTTTAAGAGCTTTGCTGGTCAAAATAGCTGAAGCATCATTGCAATTGATGGATCGACTTGTTCTTTTAAATTGAAGGGCTAAAGATATAAAAAGAACTGGGGCATATAAGTAACCTCTTTGATTTTTAATGGCATTCAGCAGATGGAATTCATTATTGACTTTTAAAAATGAAAATGCCCTGATTATTACTTATTTATAAGGTCTTGTCAGTCAAATGAAGTAATTACCATTACCCAGTTAGTTTTCATAATTGTGACTGTGTGGAAGACACTAAAATAGACGATGCCATATGTACCATTATAGTGGTGAAGTCTAATTTCATGATCAATTTCAAATTAATAATAAAATAATGTACTTAGAATTTTGATGCTGAATATCTGCTTTTATTTTGCACATTTCAAAAGCAATTTTACCCCATTTATAGGAAAAAATCTTATATAATCCCAAGTGCTTAATCAGAAATGTTTTTAACTAGAATTAAACAATAGTCAAATTTTATTCCTACACCTTATTGTTTATTGTTTAAATATTATGATAATCATAAATATGCAGGATTACAAATTAATACTTCAGATGACTTGTTTTAGCCTAAAACTTTTTCTCTAATTTTAAGTATAGATTTCTATAAAATTATGATTTTAACTGAGGTAAATATTGATAAGACAAAAAAGGTAATGTGTGCAGATTTAGTTGCTTTACAAATTTTATAAATGTTTAAAATGCAATATCATAAAAACCTTGTGTTTTTTAGATTGAATCAGAATTTTGACCTATTGTGTTCTAAATTATTTAATATTTACATTTTAGTGCTTTAGAGAAATAAAGCCAAGGAATGAATTCCCTGGTATTAAATTTAGGACTATAGCCATTATGTCTATGTTATGTTATATACATGTTGCCCTCATTTAAGTCAGGCATTTTAGAATGTTAAGGAAAGAAAAGGATGAAAATGCTATTTGGAAATTGATTTTCTCCAATTCTACATGATTCCTACAACTTTTGCATAAGGATGACACTAGATCCAGCTCAAAACCAATGACTCTTCTATCTTATTTTTCTTGTTCTGTCATTCCAAAAAAATCTTATTGAATAAATACTTCATAATTCTTCTTTACTCTATAATCCTTTAGATACACCCACATCATTTTACACCTCATATATTCATTGTTCACTAGTTGTCACCTTAATTTATAGGAACCCAGCAAAGAATATTTCACACATGTACTTTGTCAGCTACATTATTAATTTTTTTCTCAGAAACCTTTTGTTTTATAAGCACTAGAAGGCATTTAATAAATGCCTGTTTACCAACCTCATGTCTAAATTAGACTGTTTTTTAAATGTCATGTAATATGAAAACTTATCAAAAGTTACAATAAACTAAATAATTATATTTATATAATATTTGTATGTTACATATAATATTTAACATAGCTAGGCTAAGTTTTTTATATTTAAATTTTTATAAGGATGTACAACTAGATAGTGCAATGGATAGAGTGCCAGGCCTAGGATCAAAAAGACCTGATTTCAAATATGGTCTTAGATATATTTATCTTTAGATAAATTTAGACTAGCTATGTGACCCTGGGCAAGTCACTTAACTTCTGTTGGTTTTGTTTTTTTTTAACCTCTCTTTTCTTCACTTTCCTCAATTACAAAATTAGTTAGAAAAGGAAATAGCAAAACACTCTAGTATCTTTGCCAAGAAAACTACAAATGGGATCACAAACAATCAGACACTATTGAACAACAACAACAATAGGACCTCTAAAATGGGGATAAAATAACACCTACTTCCTCAGGGTTGTTGTGAGGATGAAATGAGAAAATATTGTAAAGCACTTAATACAGTATGTGGCATACAGTAAGCACTATATCAATGTTAGCTATTACCATTATTACCATTTATTATCACTGGGTTTCAATAATCCAGATTCTCAGAATAAGATATTTAAAATATATCCCATAACTCTACTAGTGTGAATGAGCATACAGCTGGCCATGGAACCATGAAGAATTGAAGTCTTGCCTCTGACACATACTGGCTGTGTGACACTGCACATGTTAATCAACCTCTCAGTTCTCCAGGCAACCCCTTTAGAACTATAATTTACAAAAAAAAAATGCAGAGTTGTTTGCTTGGGAGTTTCTAGCACCTATGAAATCACAGGTCCATTCTCAAGCCCCATCTTATCACAGCCATATTTCCATTTCTGTGATCCTATGATAGTTCTAGATCTTACTTTTTTCTTTCCATTCCAAATAGCTGATCTGCTTAGTACATTTTTCTCCTGAGTCATCACCAACAGCCAAAACATAGTTTAACAAGACAGTTTCTGGTAAATTAGCCTTCATCAAACCAGTGACCTTTAAATACTATTCAAGTGGCCTGAAGCCTTTAGTTTGACAGCAGTAATATCTAATTATGCCACCTCCTGAACTCTCTTTTGGAACCCTTTACTTGGAGGGGTTGTTTGATCTCTAAATTCAGTGACCTACTCAAAATGGGAATTTTATATAAATTCAGGCTTCTATGAAAATAAAGTGTCCCAAAGGGAGCTCCGGGTGGATAGCCAATTGTTTAAGGAATAGAAGGAAGAGTCACAGTTGTCCCTGTGGAACTTCTTTTGTCATCAGGCCTCTTTATTCCACAAGAGGCGATTGGATGATTTTACAGCTAAGAGAGCTAGTGAGGAATTGAGGACCATCATCACCCTGTAAAGGTCTAATATGGGCTGCCAAGGTTTCACAGAATGCTATGTGATGTAAAACAACATTAGGGGGACAATTAGTACCAGGATCATAGAAATTGTACTAGAGGACTCCTGTAGGGCAGCAAGGTGGCTCATTCTAGAGTCAGAAAGACTCCTCTTCGTGAGCTTAAATTTGGCCTCAGACACTTATTAGCTGTGTGATCCTGGGCAAGTCACTTAACTCTTTTGGCCTCAGTTTCCTTATCTATAAAATGAGCTGGAGAAGGAGATGGCAAACCATTCCAGTCTCTCTGCCAAGAAAATCCCAAGTAGGGACACAAAGAGTTAGACATGAATGAACAATAATAGGACCTATGCTGATAAAATTCATGGATTGATTAAAATATCATCAAAAAGATAAAAGACACTAGAGCTTTTACACCCCTCCAGGAGAATATTTTAAGCTAATAGAGGTAGGTAAACCTTAAGGATCATTTAGTCCAGCTCTTTAATTTACAGACATAGAAAATGAGGTCAAATATTCATGTCAATATTGTAGAATAATACTCGTTGGACAACCTTAATGTAATTATGTAGTCATGGAGAAATTATATAATATTTCCTAGCTTCATTCAAATAAGTAGATGATTTTATTGCCTACTAATTCTACTTTACAAATAGAATTATTTTATAAATGTTTTTAATCTCTCTTTTGTAATTTGTTCTAATCACCTTTTCCTATGTTTATAACTGAGATCTAGAATCTTCTGAATGAGAATATCGCAGTTAGTATAGCAGGTCAAGGTTGTGAATAACCAGAAACAGTGAACTCTCATGTGATATAAATTAAGGTACCATAAATCCAGGGTTCACCACCTGGAAATATCTAACTCAGGGGTCGACAACCTTTTTGGCTGTGAGAGCCATAAACGCCACATTTTTAAAAATGTAATTTCACGAGAGCCGCACAGTGCTCACAGTGCGCTCCTGTAACAGCGCCTGAAAAAAAATGGACTTTATGGCTCCTGCAGAAAGAGCCATATCTGGCCCTCAAAAGAGCCAGATATGGCTCGAGAGCCATACATTGCCGACCCCTGATCTAACTCATTGCCTGGCATGGTGACTGAAATTCTCTCCTCAAAGTTCCATTTCTTGGTATCCTGAAGATACTCTTCCAGTGCCCCGTGATTTAGAACATGCAAGCACGCCTGAAAGGGCTAGTACCTTCAGTTAACACTTTTCTGGTGAACCAATAAGTCAGTGTTGTGACTGGAGAAAATGCAATTGGAGACACAGGACTGGGAGGCAAATGGAGAGACATTAGAAGAATTTGGAGAGGGGATGAGAGTGGGAGTGAGAAGACACTAAAAATGAGCAGAATAATGGAAAAGATTTTTCTATTTTTTTTCAGGGGTACTTTATAGCTTTAAATCTCTTTCTCAAAGAATTAGCAACTCTAGGTAGTCTAGTCTTATTTATAGACTAAATGAGCAAATTTATTTTTTGTTCCTAAAGTGCCAAAGATCTAGCACCTTGTCTGACACCCAGTAGGTATTTGTTCAGTGCTTGATGATGAGTCTGGGCAGCATTGGCTGCTCTTCAAGATAGACTCCACTCTTGAGTGTGTCTGACATCATGGGCTTTGTTTAGGCTAGCATTTGGAGATATGGCACTGCTCCTCTAGTGCTCTAGTGCTGGTGAGGAGGAGGTGGGCACCCAGGAGGCTCTCCAGGAACAGACTGCCTTGAGAGTGACCTCTCAGGCCCCGCCAGGACCCAACTCCAAGGATACCTCGGGCTTTGGACTGATGGCCGTTACTGACCCAACACTGCTCCACACTGGCCCTGGCCCCTGATGTCACCAGAAACCACATTTGTTTCAGACTCTGCCCACCTTGCATTTGTTTGTGCATGCTCCAAAGTTCTTGATCTCTGGCTCCTAGAGGAGCTGGAAGGACCTGTAATTTTGGACTGTGTGGGTACATCTTCCACCGACACAGATCAAAGCCCAGCTTTCAGGAGCTCATAGGGCAAAATAATAATAGTTAATAATTATAAAATTCATTCTCTACTAGCCAATAGGGTCATGATGCTATGTAAATTTGACTGGGGGTGTGGGGAATGGATAAGGGGCCATGGTACATTGTGGGACCTAGACTAAAAGATTTTCTAGCTCGGGAGGACCTGACAAAGTTTTCTGGCCACTGAAGAACCTCCAAGAACTCAAGCTTACTTCTATAACATGATGAGGGAATGGGAGAAATGAGATGGCACAGAGAAGAGAGCACAGGGGCTTAAATCAGGAAGACCCAAGTTCAAGTACAGATTCAGATACTTACTAGTTGTTTGACCCTGAGGAAGTCAAGTAATCTCAGTTTCCTCATCTGAAAAATGGGAATAATCATAATAGCACCTATCTCATAGGGTTATGTTGAGTATCAAATAGGATATTATTTGTAAAGTGCTTAGCACAATGCCAGGCACATAGTAAATGCTATATACATGTTAGTTAGTATCATTATTACCACCATATAAATGTTAGCTATTATTATATACATTATTATGTATCATAATACATATATACATAATACATACATATTTTATATCTAATATATTACATACATTAGAATCACTGTTAGATTTACCAAACCTCATTTTCCTGTCATGCTGAGGAGGTCATAAATAAGAATAATAAAATAGAATATATTATTTTTTATAATTTTTAAAAAATATTTTCCATGGTTATATGATTCATGTTCTCTCCCTTTCCTCTTTTATCCCCCTCTCCTGGAGCTGACAAGCAATTCCACTGAGTTACATGTGTATTGTCACTCAAAACAAAAATAGAATATATTATAAAAAATAATAAAAACACTGGACAAAGTTAGTAGAAGATCTATAATAAGCCCTATTTTACAGATGAAGAAATAGGCTTCTTGAGAGGAAATCACTTACTCAAGATCACAGGGAATAAGCATTTACTTAGCACCCACTGAGTATCAGGCACTCAGCTAAGTACTTTACAAATATTTGCTTTACAAAAAAGTGCTTTACAAATACATAAGAATAATAAAATAGAATATAAGAAGTAAAATAGAATCAGAGATAGCATTTATTATTTATTCCACAATATCTGCATAGGAAATATGAAAAACATGAATATAATTTCATTCATAGGAATAAATTCTGTTATTTGGACATTTTGGTTTTCTTGCAGAATCCTGATGGATTGCTATCTATCATATTACTAAATGTTTTCAGATTGAATTTCTGCAATACTCTCTTTCCAAACAATAATCTATTATGTCCAGAGTTATTATTTAACCCTCTTTTAAAGAGAAGTAATATATTTGCTCTGCTGGTTTTTCAAACTGAAATTCTGAAAAAACCTCATTTTTACAATTAAAAAAATTAAAAGATAACATAAGTCCTGGAGGGTTTAGGTCATTTGTCCCAACTATATGAAAACCTTGTAATTTTGAACATTATCTTAAGCTAATTTTCCTTAATGAAGAGTGACTCAACCACAGTGTGGCTCAAGTACTACTATCTAACCAGTTAGCATATTTTTAAAAACTATTAAAAAGCCATATGCTATTCACCATTTCTTCCAAATTCTCTTGATTCCCTTTTTTTATGTAATTTTATTTTTAAAAAAATATCTCTTCCAAGTTGTTTGGGCTTTCTCATTTTTATTATTACAATCACGTGTAAAAAACCTAAACTTCCTTGGCTCACTTTCCTATTTGGCCTCTCATTTTCATTTTAGACCTAGAGCTGGTTTTGGTGTTTGGCCTGCATAGTACATGACAATCTCCTCCATTTTCCTAATCATCATAATCATCATTTATCATTATTATAGCAATTACTATATGCCAGGTGCTATGCTGAGTATTTTACAAATCTGATTTGATCTTCAAAACAAAATTGCAAGGTATAATTATCCCTATTTTACAGTTGGGGAAAATGAGACAAACAGGAATTAAATGACTTGCCCAGCTACACAGAGATAGTAAGTGTCTGAGGCTGGATTTGAACTATTTCCTGACTGTTGGCCCAGCCCTATAACCACTGCCCCAACTAGGTTTTCCTTCTAGTCTTAGAGTTAATTGTCAGTAGTGTTCTTAGCTTTAGGAACAGAAGGCTTTCTTAGGCTTTGTCTTTACTCTAAATCTGTTAATTAGTTATAATCTGAGTGTTCTCAAGGAAACTTCAATTAGAAATTGATTACAACTTTTAAATCAAGGCTCAAGACTGGTTTCCTGCTTTTTAAAAAACTCACTTTTCAGTGATAGGAAAAGTCAATGTAAAATTGAGCACAATTTTGTGATTACTATTCAATTCACATAATGATCATACTTCATCATGCCATGATTATGCCTCAGTTTCCTCATCTATAAAATGAGCTAGACAAGAAAATGGCAGACCACTCCAATATTTTTGCCATGAAAACCCCAAATGGGGTCACAAAGAGTCAGACACAACTGAACAATAACATCAAAGCCTCAATTTGTTCAGTGTGGATAAGAATCTACTTTCCTTGGTAACCTTGTGTTTACTTTCCCAGGAACTATGAGAGGTTTAAACCATAAAATAGACTGTAAAAGTGCTGTATAATAATAACGACATTATTAATTATAGTCACATTGACAGTATTTAGAAAGTGTAACAAGTTCCCTGTTTATATTAATGCAAAATGTATAGGGTGTCTCATTTTTTCCATTTCCATATATAAAAAATCATGGGGCTATGTTTTACAATTAAGAGGTAAAATGGGGCTTTACAGACCATCTAGTTAAGTCTTCTAATTTTAAAGATAAGGAAACTGAGGCCCAGAGAGGTAAATCACTTGTCTAAGATATTTAGCATATTTCATCTGAATCTTCATCATCAGTGAATAGTGACATGGGACTTTCCAGTTAGTCCTCAGCATAAAGATTGTCTTTAATTTTGAAGCAATATGATTTTCAGAATTGATATCTGAACCTAGATATTTTCATCTTAAACGTGCTCACTAATTACATGGCATTACTATGTTTTTAATCGTTTTAAAATCATTATTAATAATGGGGGAAATCATGTGTTTACATAATATACCTTTTTTCCCCTTTTCCAAAATTTATATCATTTTCATACAGTCATGGTACTTAGTGGATGCCTTTGGCAAATCTGATTATGGAGGCAAATAGGAATCAGAAAAACTATGTGAGATAAATCATGTCTTAAAAATCTTTTTGTTAAATGATTCCTCTTCTACTGTCAGGAGGGGAGTAAGGATGGGAGATATCTAGACATTTTAATGTAGCAAAGAAACAAGGAAAAACATAACTGATTGAGAAGAACAAGCAAAGGGTAGTAGGATAAAAACTGGAAGAGAGTACTATATGGAAATGGTGGTATTTTAGTGGGAAAGAATTCCTTTTTTTTCCTTGAAGTGGTTTCTCAGGGTTCATATGATTTATTAGTCATGAGAAGTGGACTTAAGACATTTATTTTCCGAATCTTTCAGTTTCTAGTACTTTAGAAGAAACATTTAGCATCTATTAACATCATTGTGTTTGATGAAAATATTTTTTATGTTCCTAAAGAGGAAAGAATGTAGAGATAGGAATCCTGATTTAACTACTGAAACTGACTTATTCATTGATAATGGACATAGTCACTGGGTCTGTGTTTTCATTTTTCTGATGGCTTACTGCCTGCCAGTGACCTTAGGAAGTCAGTTAACCTCCATGGACCTCAGTTTCCTTATCTGTAAAATGAGGAGGTTAGACTAAAGTGCCCATGGAGATCCCTTCCAGCTTTAGATCTATGACATTTTGAATCTTTTGAAGCCTCAATTTTGAGCAACTAGGTGGTACAGGAGAAGAGACCTGGAGTTAGGAAGACCCATTTCACTGAGTTCAAATTTGGCCTCAATTACTAGCTATATAACTCTGGGCACTTAACTCTGTTCTTCATCTGTAAAATGAGCTGGAGAAGGAAATGGCAAACCACTTGGCTATAATTGCCAAGAAAACCCCAAATGGGGCCACAAAGAGTTAGATACAACTGAACAACAGCAACATCAGAGCCTCAATTTCTTCATCAGTAAAATGTGGATAAGAATCTACTTCCTTGAGTAACTGTAGGTCTACTTCCTGGGGTAAATGTGAATGGCTTAAAACATTTCATAGATGTCAAAAGTGCTATGTAACTGTTACTACAACTTAATAATGATATTATCATCAATAATAGTTATATTGACAATACCTAGGAAGAATAACAAGTTCCCTGTTTATATTAAGGCAAAAAGACAATTCCAGAATCAGTATAGCAAATTTTAAAAATTCATATGAATAGAAATGTTATAATCACCAGATTCCCATCACTTTATTCTTAAAATCTTCTTGTGAATCAATAATAAATGCAGGTATAAACATAGTATAAACATATAGATATATGCATAACATTTGGCATACATTCTATCATTTGATCCTGTGAGGTAGACAAAGCAGACATTCTATTTTTTTATTTTTTATTTTTACAGATGAGGAAACTAAGGCTTACTTCTCTAAGTTAAGTGACCTGCTCATGGTCAAGTAGCTTAGTAATTATGGCAAATGGGATTCCAGTCTATGTCTCTCCTGACTCCAAAATGTGATATTCTTTCTACTATACAAAGTTGCTTTCTATGTATAGGGAAATCCTCAACTCAGAGTAGAATGCTATCCTACCACATTTTGGCAACAATTAAAATAATTTTTTACTTTGTAGTAAAGTTAAAAAATCATCCTACAATTCTACCATATCTGGTATAATATATCATATCATATCATCATATCATATCATATCATATCATATCATATCATATCATATCATATCATATCATATCATATCATATATTATGGACAGTAGAAAGAGCCCTTGATTTGGAGTTGGAGAACCTGGATTTGAATTCTAGTTTTGAATCTTACTGTATGTGTGAACTTGCACAAATTTCTTCACATCTCTGCACCTGTAATGATCAAATGACTCTAAAGTCCCTTCTCACTTTAAATCATTCTGGGCATGGTACAAAAGGCAATATTCCATGCTGGAACAGGACTAGAAAGGAGAAAAGAGGGCATAGAAATTGTTTCCTCATCCTCTTGGTGGTGAATAATGTATGGCTGTAGGGAGAAAGAAAAGAGTCCCTTTTTCCCTGACCCCACCATTCCAATGTAATTATCTGGAAGAAAGAATGTTAATGAAACTTAGTACATGAGTTGTAGAGATTCTTCTTCTTGATCATGTACCTCTTTATTCACAAATTCCTGTGGGTTTTTTTCTGGATCAGTTAAGCACTGTTCTCCTGACATATTAATGTACTGGTTACTTACTGTGAAATATCTATAGAGGAAGTTCACCCTGAAAGATGCCAATGAACTGACATTATTGGGGCAAAAGGAGGGGAAGAGATACTTCTCTTTTTCTCTTTTTTCATTTCATCTTTTTCCACTGCCAGATGGAATAGAAAAAGGAAATAGGTAGAAAGGGCACCAAAGTCGGGGAAACAAAAAAGAATTTGATGCAGAATGTTCCAGAATTGTTTCTTCCCTTCCTCTCCTTCCTCCCCTCCCCACCCCCATTACTTAGAGGTAGATAATGAAATGAAATTTAAACTCTATAGGAAGAAAAAAATGAAGTACTCTCCTACCCTGACTTTGCCCCACCTTACCACCCAGGCATGATATTTTTTCTCCTGAGAACTTTTAAAACATTTTGTAAACACAGCCATGTTATTCACCCTCACAGCTTTCTGTGAAACTGTTGAATGAGCAACACTCCTAAATTCTAACATCTGAGAAGTAAAGGAAATCAAGTGATAAGCACATGGCCACATGAAGTTAGTGGCAGGCCTAAGAATAGATCTTTGATCTTTTGACTACTAGTCCAGTGTTCTAGTCATCAGATCATGCTGTTATTCATGAGTTGTGAATAAGCAGCAGATGAAATAGATGTCAGAGAAGATTGTTTCCTTTATAAGCATCTTTTATATCGCACTAACATTTTTGCTATCCCAAATTGGATAAGTATTATTGATTAAGATTTAATGAGGCCATAAATCTGAACTGACCTTCCTTTTATTCATAATAACATCATATAGAAATGGGGCAGCAGGATTTATAGCATCACCATAAAAGTAAGGAGCCCATTTGTGCATCGATTTGTTTCACCAGAGCATTTCTCAGGGACTTTAACTACCTAAATATCTGCTTAATCTTTCTACAACCATTATTAAAAGACAGAGTAATCCTTACCCATTCTTATTCGACCTCTGTTGCCAGTTTTAAGTTGTAAGAGAATACTGAATTACCTTGGAGAAGCAACTTGAAGTGAAATCCTCTCTCCTTGGGTTAGATTAAGTAATTCTGGAGTTCAAGGTCCTTAAGAATTTGAACTCTTGAATTTTATAGATAGTAATTAATAATCCGAAATAAGAAGTATCAAGTAGTTTCATCTAAATTCTAATGTATGCTCATAGGTATCAGGTCTGAGGAGCCAAGAGGTTTCTCCTTGGCCTCCCCTCTGTTGTTTTTAAAACTCTTACCTCGTTTTTTAGAATTAATACTGTGCATTGGTTCTAAGGCAGAAGATTTGTTAAGGGCTAGGCAATGGGGGTTAAGTGACTTGCCCACAGTCACACAGCTAGGAAGTATCTGAGACCAAATTTGAACCCAGGACCTCCCGTGTCTAGGCCTGGCACTTTATCCAGTGGGTCACCTAGCTGCCCTGCCCCTCTGTTTTTGAACTCATAGCATGGGCCCTTTAGGGCTGTGCCCCAATAGACCAGTGCACTTACTTCCCAAAATGGCAATCTGATTTCCTCCAAAGAGAGAAAACAGGAGGTATTTTACATCATAATATCATATAAACAAGAAGGAGCCCTTGATTTGGAGTTGGAGAACCTCGGTTTGAATTCTGCTTTTGTATCTTACTAGCCGTGTGAGCTTGCACAAATTTCTTGATATCTCTGTACCTGTAATGATCAAATGACTCTGAAGTCCCTTCTCACTTTAAATCCTACAATCCTCTCCATTCTTATAGCTGAAGTTAGCTCAAATGCATTTACTGTTTTGTCAAAATGACAGTGAAAATCTCTAAGTCCCCACCATATATAAATAGCCATTTTTAATCAAATTGCCTATCCCCTCTTTTAACAAAAGTATTAAATCATATATTAAGGCAAGCCTTACAGGGTAACAATATTGATTATTACTTCTATTCCAGGTGATAAAGACAGATTTGGTCTCAAAGAACAAGGAAGAAAGAAATACAGCTTGAGACAGGTTAATAGTGTTCAGGATAAAAATACCTAGTCTAGTCCAGCCAGCATCATGTGAAAATTCGTGATCACTTAAATAAAATTGGCTGATGTTACCCAAATTTCTCTTACAGCCAAGAGTGAATGGCCAGCTAAGCCAGTACTTAAAGCCATCAACAGCATATTCTTCCAGGCTCAGCTTGAGAGAACAGGAGGATACTGAACGGAAGGCCAATTGAACTGTGTGAAGCCCAAAATAATAACTTTCTAGGAAGCAAAAATCCCTTGCTTATCAAGCAGAAATACTAGAAACAATCAAACTGAATAGAGTAATCCACAGGAAGCTGTCTGTACCTACTAGGTTCTAATAGAAATGAGATTTATAAAGATAATTAATGATTGATTAGCCTCTTGAAATTTGTGAGTACCTCTTGGTAATTTGTCAAATCTAAAAGATTTATGTACTATGCTGTGGTGACTGTATTAATTTGCTCAATTTGGATATATTGTGTGCCCACAAAGGGCAGGCTCAGTGGGTTGGAGCTATGTGAGATTAATAGCAAATTTAGTTAAATGTATAGAAAGTTAAATACCAAATTAAATGTACTGCACTGTGGGGAAGTTCAAGAACAAATAATACTAAATCTCATTAAGTAATTCCCATTTCTAATTAGGAGATATTCCAAGGGGAGGCAAGATCTGAGCTTTAAAGGAAGGAGAGAGATACTCTGGTGCATTGAGAGGGAGGCTATTTGAGGAAAAGGAGAACTAGATCACAAGGCAGAAGGAGAGAACACTGCCCCAAAGAGAGGGATGGAAAGTAGGAGAAAATGAATAAGTGGTGGAAGAATGGAGGGAGGGAGAGGAGAAGGGGAGATGGAATAGAAGAACTTGGAAGCAATAATAAAAAATGGGAATTTGAACTTAGTGTCTGACCACAGTTCTTGTTCTAATGCAAGCTGCATCATCATGGTCAAGTACTAATCTCCTTTGTGCCTTATTTTCCACATCTGTAAAGTGATAAAAATAAGAATCATATTACTGTGACACCTCACTGTGTTATGATGGAGTTGGATAGATGATTTTTTTCTTTTTTAAAATTCTTACTTTCTCTATTAGAATTGATGATAAGTATCAATCACAAGGAGGGACAGGTAAGGATGCTTTACTTTATCCATGCTCCTATAGCTTTTTGATTTCTTGTGAGCTTTAAGATTGTAAGCTTCTTGCAGACAGTTTTTACATCAGAGGCATCAAACTCACCTCTAGCAGCCTTGGCCAGAAAAATTCCTGAGCCAGATTAAAATGTAATTAGGAAATATTTAACAAAATGAATAAAATATTGTACCACATAGAGGATGTTAATTTGTGGTTTTCTTATGAGCTGTGATTTCATTAGTACCTAGCCCCATCTTGGGCATGGATAAGAATTCTGGTCATGAAAGTAATAAGGTCTCTAGGGTTTGGTTTCTGAATGGGATTGGAATGGCAATTGGTGAGAAGTTGGGAGCATAACGTTTTGTCCTCTATAAAGATGTGCCCATTGATAGCGTGAAAGGTGAGCTTAAAAGTAACAAGAACACTTTATTTTTTAATCATATTTCTATACTTCAAGCGCCCTTATTTCAGGGACAGACATATTCTCTTCACCACTGCAGATTATAGTATAGCTCTAGCTTTTGCAAGAATTTCTGTGCTCCAAAAAAATTCATCCCCCAGTAGCTGACATCTGACAATGAACTCCTCTGAAAATAAACTCAACTAGAGAAAGGAATGAACAAGCAAGCATTCATTAGGAACCTACTATGTATTGGGCACTGTGCTGAGAGCTTTACAACATGCCATTTGATCCTCACAACAACCCTAACTTTAGGGAAGTGCTAAAATTATCTCCATTTTTATAGTTGGGAAAACTGAGGCAAAGGTTAAGCAATTTGCTAATAACTATCCGAAACCAGATTTCGTCTTCATAACTCTAGCTAAATTCTTTCTCCACTGTACCACTTAGCAAGAGGCATAGTCTAAAATCAGGATTACACTTAAAGCCCTTTACATACTGGAGTTTTTATTCCATAGACATAGTTTTTGAGAACTTCTTTTATCTCTGTTCCTTGATAAAATCTAGGAAAGTATTAGAGTTTTTGTTGACAATAAAAGCAAATCAAGAGGCATGACGGCACAATGAAAAGAAAGCCAGCCTGAAAGCCGGAAAGACTAGAGTTCAGGGCTCACTTCAGACACATACTGGCTGGGTAACCTGGGCATATCAATGAAGGTAGGCAGTCTCAAAGACTAGGAGTTGGACAGCAAATGCCAACCTGCATTGAAAGCAGGAGGTGTCTATGCCAATGAAGTCATAGGTCCAGGATCCATCCCTGCCCAAAAGAAAATGACTATCCAGATATTCAGTTTCAATTCACAAATTACAAAATTGAAGAGTTAAAAAACACCAAACTGGAAATATAGCTATAGAAAAATGATATTATATGTAATTCCTGATCTACTACAGCTGTTGTATCCACTGTTTATAAAAATGTTATGAGGGCAGCTGGGTAGCTCAGTGGATTGAGAACCAGGCCTAGAGACAGGAGGTCCTAGGTTCAAATCCGGCCTCAGACACTTCCCAGCTGTGTGACCCTGGGCAAGTCACTTGACCCCCATTGCCTACCCTTACCAGTCTTCCACCTATAAGTCAATACACAGAAGTTAAGGGTTTAAAATTTAAAAAAAAAATGTTATAACATATTATAAGCAAAAGGGAGCGTGTGGCACTAAAAAGAAGCAATGATTTAAAATAAATATCTTAATAACAACAAAATAAATAAATAATAACAAAATAATAAAATAAAGAAAGATCTGGGTTGAAATCCCATCTTTGTCACTTTATATATGTCTATGGGGAATTCATTCAAACTGTTTAGGCTTTATTTCCTCATTAATAAAATGGGGGATGTTAACGCTTGTGATATTTAATTCAATGGGGCCTTATGAAGATAACAAAAGTTAATGTATGTAAAGCACATTGGAAACTTTATGACATAATTCAAATGGTGGCTATAATAATATTGATATCAACTCCCACTCTCTCATCTTTCTCCCTAGTTTCTGACAAAGAAATAGCTCTTCTACTTGCTTTGGTCAAGTTCTCTACATGTGCACTTGATCTCCTTCATTTTTCTCTTTATTTTGTTAAGCCCTTGCCTTCTGCCTTAGAATCAGTAATACTAAGTATAGGTTCTGAGGCAGAATAACAGTGTGGGGTTAAGTGACTTGCCAAGGAAGTGTCTGGGGCTGCATTTTAACCCGTGTCTTCTGGACTGCAGGCCTGGCACTTGACCCACTGTGCTAGTAGCCAGGGGAACCTAGCTATGCCTTTTCTTCAGTTCTTTGGATTAGTTGACCGGAATCTCTCTCTCCATTTTCTATCTCTTAATCACCAAATCTGATGGTCTTTCTTCAATGCTCTAGACCTATCTACTTATTTGGCATTGTTGACCACTCAATTGTCCTGGATATTTACTCTTCTCTGAGTTTTTCTGATTATACTATCTCCTGATTATCCTATTTCTCTGACCACTCCTCAGTCAATAGAGAAAGAGAAAGAGAGAGAGAGAAAGAGAGAGAGTGCTGAGCCTGGAGTCAGGAAGGCTTAAATTTAAATTTAAATCTAGCTGGGTGTCAAGCACTAGAGTAAACTGGGGGTACAAATAAGAAAAAGACCATACTTGCCCTCAGAAAACTTACAATCTAATGGGGAAAACAATACACCAAAGGAACTGAAAAGGTTCTTAGAGGACTGGCTAAGGGTACAAGCAGTAGCTGGGAATTAAAGAGGCAGAAATTCTGAATCTTGTACAAAGGAAGGCTTTGGGAGGAGCTTCTTACTATGACTGTCAGCCCTCTAATCAAAGGACATTTACTAGCTTCATATCCCAAGGGCAAGTCACTTAACTTTGGTCTCTCTCAGGTTCCTCCACATAAAATGAGCTAATGATAGCACCTACACACCTGGGTGGTTGTGAGGATCAAATGAGATATTTGTAAAGCACTTAGCACAGCAGCTGGCACATAGTAGGCACTTGATAGATTTTTGTTTATTACTGCTTTCTTCCTTCTCTAACTGTAGGTATTCCCCAAACTTCTCCCCTAAATCCTCTTCTACATTCTTTCTCTTGGTAATATCATAAAATTCCATTTCCTCGTTGTGTAAATAGAATTAGCTCATCCTCATTCATTGTTAGACTCTAGCCATCAGAAATAATGTCACCTCACCCAACTTAGTGGGGAGGGAGATTAGTTACCCACACGTGACAATAAGTAACAAATCAAGAACAAGGGACTGCCCTTTGGGCAGTCCAAAACACTGTCGAGGCTGCCATTTGTCCACTGGAAATTGAAGGTGGATGTAGGAAGTGATGAAAGATGCTGTCTTTCAAATATGACAGTAACTTCCTGTGGAGGCAGTTGGCGCTTTGAACTTGGTGTTGAAGGATCTCTGGTGAAACCTCAGACTGCTTCCCTCTGAATTGTCAGTTAGGCTGACTTCCTTTCTCTTCCCTTGGCGTTTCTGGAGGCTCTACCCTCAGGGAGGCCTCTCTTGCCTTTCTAATTGTAAAAGGCCTTGTTTGATTAACCTCTGTGCTCCTCTGCTGGGGCCTCTAAATCCTCATCCGGTCCAGACCTTTGGTCCAGGCCAGAGTTTCTCTCTCTCTATTTCCCTACCTTCAACCTTCCTAATTGTAAATAAACTTCCATAAAAGCCATCCTGACTTGGGTCTATTAATTTGGAATCCTGTTGATCAGATTCCTGGCGACCATACCTTAAATATCTAGTTTCCTCTCTTATACCATCAGTCCTCTCTCTCTCTCTCTGTTGTCTGTGTCTCTGTTCTCTCTCTCTCTCTCTGTCTCTCTCTCTCTGTCTCTTTCTCTCTCTGTCTCTCTCTCTCTTTCCCTCCCTCCCTCCTCTCTCCCTCCTTTCTTTCTCTATCCCTCTGCATCTCTCTTTCTCATTCTCTTTCTGTCCTCTGTCTCTCTCCCTGTGTCTGTTCTCTCTTTCTGTCTCTGTCTCTCTGTCTCTCTCCTTCTCTGTCTCTGTGTATGTAAGTGTGTGTGTCTGCTCTCCATCTCCCTCTCTTTCTCACCCCTCTCTCTGATACACACACACACTGTATGAATCATAGAGATGATCGTTAAACCCATGTATTTAATCTGGCTATATGTCCAGATTAAGATATATAAATATACCTAGATGAAGAGATATATCAGATATATCCAGATTAAGAGATATTGATACATCCAGATTAAAAAGAGATATAGATACATATCTTCCTAGCCTTTTTTGTATCAGTTCCATGTCATTAATTTCCTATTAGATATTTCAAACTGGCTGCCCCAGAGATGATATGAATTCAACATGTTCAGAAACAAATTTCTTATATTTACTTCAAATCCTCTTTTAAATTTCCCTATTTTTGTCATATACCAGCATACTTCCAGTCCCTTCACCACCCCCCTCTCTAACTCTCTCTCTCTCTCTCTCTCTCTCTCTCTCTCTCTCTCTCTCTCTCTCTCTCCCTCCCTCCCTCCCTCTCTCTCTCTCTCTCTCCTTTCTCTTTCTTTTCCTCTTTCCCCCTCTTTTCCCTCTCTATTTCTCTCTCTCTCTCAAACCTTTACCTTGTCTTAGGATCTATATTAAGTATCAGTTCAAGGGCAGAAGAGATATAAGGGCTAGGTGACTGGGATTAAATGACTTGCCCTGAGTCACAGCTAGGAAGAGTCTGAGGCCAGATTTGAACGCAGGTATTCCCAACTCCAGCTCTGGCTTTCTCTCTACTGAGCTCCCTTGCTGCCCCCTCTGCAGTCTCTCTTAACCCTTATATCCAGATATTTGGCAAATTCTGAAGTTTTGACCTTCACAATCTCCCTTATATACAGTCAAGGACATTGCTTCCAAAGTAATTTTCCTTATTAGTAACTAAGACCATATGATTCTTCTACTTAATCAATTCTAGTGGCTTTCTGTTGCTGCTAAGATCAAATATCAATTTCTTCATTTAGCTTTTAAATCTTTCTATAGCCCTGTCCAATCTATCTTCCCAGAATCATTGGACATTACTTTCTCTGTCTTTATGTTCTTCCCAGGATTATTATTCAAAGGTATCTGGGTAAATTGGAAAGAACATTGGATTTGGAATGAGAAGTTCTGGGTTCAAGTCTTAGATTTGCCCCCTGAATTTCCGTTTTATCTTCTATAAAAATGGGGTGGGTAATACTTGCAAAAGTAAAGATCATATAACAAAGCAGTGGCCAGTCATAACTTCAGAACACTGATGATGAATCATGCATCCTTCCTTTTTTTAAAAAAATTTAACCCTTGCCTATGGTCTTTTCATTGTTACTACTGGTTCCAAGGCAGATGATCCATCAATATTAGGCACCTGGGGTTGTAACTTATGCAGGGTTACACAGCTAGGTAGTATTTGAAGCCAGGTTTGAACCCAGGACTTCCTGACTCTAGATATGGCATGCTATGCACTGAGCCACCCAACTGTCCCATCCTTACCTCTTTTCAAAGAGATGACAGTCTAGGTGTGGAATGAAGTGTGTTTTCTTACATGGGCATGCATTCATTTGTTTTGTTTTACTTTATTTGTTATATGGAAAGATGTGGGAGTCTTGGAGAAGGGAAATAAATTGGTGGGTAGTGACAGATTTTTTTATATTTTAAAGAACAGCAGCAATAAAGCCTATGTAGGTGTGTTTAGATTTGAAGGATTTCCACAGAGTTAAGCACACATACTTTGTCTCTAGAGGGAGGGAAATATGCTCTGACACTTGTTTAAGAATATGTGTGATCACAGGTTCCCTGTGGGTACTTCCTTATCCTAGCCACTGGTGACTATGTCAAAGAGGATTGGAGAATCGAGTTAGGGAGTTCTGGGGGCCAGTAGAGATGAATCATAGTCTCCTTTGGAGGGGGGGCATCCAAAGCGTGATCTCCCTTGTATTTCCAGGGTGGGAGGATTTCTCTTGATGTGCATGGCAGCAAGAATGTGAGTTTGCCTGGGTGAGGCTGAAGCTGGACCTCAAGTTTCTGGCTGCCTCTTCTGCTTTGGGTCTATTTCACTAAGCCTGTGTCAATGAATGATGACACTGAGATAGATGGTTCAAGCCACAGTGGCTTACTTTATGAGTTTGAGAGGATGGTGCTTGCTCTTTAATAGAAAGTATTTCCTGCAATAATATCAGTTTTCAGAGAAGATGCATGAATATCAAGAGCATTGTGTGGCTAAAAGACTAAAGCTCAAATCATGTCCTGGTTTGCTTAGATCTACATTTGTATGTTGTACAGAAACCACTGGTTAGTGGTGAACTTGAAGACTTGAAGAACTTGTTCAGCAGTCCCACAAAGATTTTCATGTTTTAAATGTTTACTAATGAGAACTTGGGAGTCTTTTGTGTTTTAATTTGTGTGTGTGTGTGTGTGTAGGAAATATATAGTTGTCCTATACTTGAAATAGTTGTCTAGAAGGGACTATATTAATCTCTTTTAGGGGACACCATAACTATGAATTTACTTAATTTTTATTTAAGATATTTTCCAGCTGAAGCCGAAGGTGAGAAGTGATAAGCATAGAGTGGGAGAAAATTTTTATATTCTCCCTCTTTTAGAGATCAAACTCCCACAGGACTGAACCTAGTCTACTTGGGTTCAGAAATGGAGGACTTTTGTAGAAGGAGACACATTACGAAGAAAAAAAATACTCAAAATTGAAGGAAAACAGAACTAGGGCAATTTTGTTACTACCTTATTAGATTTAATTTATGCCTTAAAATTATATGTAACAAAAGCTCATGCTTTCAGTCCTCTTTTTTGTTGTATTAGAAAATATATCAGTAATGATGTTCACAATAAAAGAGAAATTCTGCAAAATAAAAAGAATATAAAGTGCTTTTGTTTTGTGATCTCAGAATGTGATTGAAATATTAGCTATTATTCCTTTAAAAGCAAATTTAACAGTTTGGGACTGGGTTGGAGAGTTGAAGAGAAGGGAAGAATAGCAGATGGCTGACCCAAGAACTTCAACTGTATTTCCAAATCTAGGCATAGCTGATTTTCGCATTCTATCAATGAGAATTCAGGAGGGTTGGAAGAGGGGAGTAACTGAAAATAGGCAGACACAAATCTGTGGGGAAGGCATATAGGAACAGTCACTCGTCTCCCCTCAGATATGAAATAAAGCCAAGATTTCTTTCCTTCCACATAGAATATAACTACTCTAGTCTTTTGCTTTCAGTAGTAGCTTCATCTAAAGGAGAACAGATTCCCTCCAAATTCAGGATACGAGAACACAACATGGAATGTGTATATGTACACGTGCATGTGTGTATATATTCACAATCCATATGTATAGCCGTGTATGTAACCATAGGTATGTATTATTCCATTGCGTGTACATGTAAACACATGCATGCATGTCTTTGTTAAATGGAGTTCTAACAGAACGGAATAGATTTTTGGCTTCTGTTTCTTGTTAGCCCATTGACTCATGCTATAAATGGCACTCCATTTCTCAGGCTTTGCTTCATCCATCTAAAAACAGTGTACAGCATTCTGACTAGGCTGTGGGCAAATTTTATTAATTAGTTTGTATTTTGCTTTTAAATTTTATTTATATATTTATGTAATATATTAAAAATTAATACATTTTTATATATAACAATATAATACAATATAAGACATACATAAATATAAATAATATAAATAAATAAAATAATAATATAAATAAAAATTAATATAAATAAAATTAATATGACATATTTATATAATATGTAGATTATATATAAATATATAAATAAAA
Source organism: Gracilinanus agilis (assembly GCF_016433145.1). NCBI lineage: Eukaryota > Metazoa > Chordata > Mammalia > Didelphimorphia > Didelphidae > Gracilinanus > Gracilinanus agilis. The sequence continues at coordinate 648,222,699 of NC_058130.1, forward strand.
TACATTTTATTTATTAATAATAAATCTCTGAGGTCATCATATGAAACTCCTAGCAAGTACAGAACGTGTTACCATGCTATCTGCCACCTAACATGGCGCAGAAGTTGTTTCTATAGCTATGAAAACAATTTCCCTCTATTAGAAGCAAATGCTGGTATAATTGCCACGTGCGTGCAGTGCATTACCGGTATGGTATTTATCTTCTGGGAGAGTGCCTTTCTTTATGATAAGCTTCTAAGTAGTTGAAAGGGTTTTCTATTGATTATGTAACATCAAAAGGTCTTGACTGCTCCCCTGAACATAGGTTCTAAGCAGAAGAAATTTAATAGCTCTCTTTCAAAGGCTATAATTTTGATGGGCAAGTCTGGAAATTTCAGCTAGCAACCACTTAACCAGACTTCTATTAAAAAGTAGGACAAGGAATAAAATCACAAGGGTAGAAGAGATTTTATCTTAAAAAAAAAACATTAAAAATTTCTTCTGTGTGAATTGCACATTTAGGCAATGACTTCAACTTAACACTTGAGTCTAACACAAATAATAGAAGAAATGTTGGTTGAATCCTAAGTTTAAAAACTTTCTTTAATGTTTATCTTTGTTAGCTCTCTCCTTGTAACAAAACTACACCTGTGTGTGTATAGATATGTATCTATTCTTTGGGTGTATATGTATCTCAGAGTAATGTGGTTCAGTGGAAAGAAGGCTAGATTTAAAGGCAGAGGTCTTGGATTCAAATCTTGTCTCTGCCACATATTTCTGTGTGTCCTTGGGTAAGATTTTTAACTTCTTTGGTTTTCTTTTCCTCATCTCTACATTGAAGGTGGTGTTCTAGATGAGTGGTACCCCGCAAAAGATCAAAATGGGGGAGCAGTACATTGAACTGTGTATAAAGATCTCTATAGGACATATATTGATTTTGAAAATCACATTAAGGATCAGCTAGGTAGCACAGTGGTAGAGTATCAGGGCTGGAGTCGGGAGGACCTGGGTTCAGATATGCCCTCAAATACTTTCTTGCTGTGTGTCTCTGGATGGGACCAATCATTTGACCATGAATGCCTAGCCTTTGCTGCTTTTAGGACAGAAGGTAAGATTTTTATAATTATCTACATTGCATTGTGTTTTTAGAGACATCTAGAGTGGATAGAGAGATAGATTTGAACTATTATCCTGAGTTTGAATCTGGCTTCAGACACTTGTTACCTGACCCTGAACGAGTCACTTAACTCCTTTAGGCCTCAGTTCTTCATCTGTAAAATGAGCTAGAGAAGAAAATGGCAAACTACTCCAGTATCTTTGCCAAGAAAACCACAAATGGGGTCATAAAGAGTTGGAAAAGACTGAAAATGACTAAACAAAATTATATTTTTATTTATTTTAGTAAATATTTTCTAAGTACATGTTCATTTGTTTTGAACTGTCGTCCATGTTTGACACCTCTATTTTAGATAGTGCCTCTCACATTTAAATCTTTGATCCTTTATAAAATTGATATTGTGGCTTTTCTTATACTGCTAACAAGTCTAGATAATACTAGATTCTTATAATGAATATAAATCTTATTATTGTTTTAATTAATTTTTTATTTTAAAAAATATTTTCCCATGGTTACATGATTCATTTTCTCTCCTTCCCCTCTCTGGGAGGTGAGAAGCATGAATATGAATCTTATCTAATATAGTATATACATATTTCCTTTTTGAGCTATCTTCCTAGAAATGATGAATTATTATTGCCTTGAATAAGAATTTGTCTTCTATTGGGATTTATTCTTACCTTTAAGAGAGATTCAGTTAAGATACTCAGCTTTCTCCTCCTGATTAAATGAGGCACATGCCCTGGAAATATTTTCCCAAATCAGATTTCCAAGGGGATAAATGCTAAAATCTTTCCTCAGGGTCTAGTTGTTGCTATGAAGGGTTGAGAGTATATTTTCTGGTGTTTCTGCCCCCCAATCATATCAATTAGTTATATGGATGTAATTAGCTTTTAGAAAGCAGTTATTTATTAAGGTGGTTTAGTAATAGTGGTTGATATAATGGATTTTTTTCCCTCCTTCCCCAGGGTAAGGCCTTTGATTTTTAACTGATCCAATCAATTTCTTTAGGCCTTGTTCTTATCTGATCACTCACTTTAAAACCAGTGACATAACTAGTTTGTTGACTCAATCCACTCTTCAACTCTCATAGATAATTCTTTGTTGTTGTTGTTGTCCTTATTCAGTGGTGGCTGACACTACTAAGTGACCCCCAAAGGACTTTTGTCCATGGATTTTTCTTGGCACAGATACTGGAATGGTTTTCCATTTCTTTTTCTAGTGTGTCCCCATTTTAAAGATGAGGAACGGAGGCAAATAGGGGTTAAGAGATTTGCCCAGGGTCCTACAACTAGTAAGAACAGATTTGAACTCTCATCTTCCTGACTCCAAGCCTGGAGTTTTGTCCACACAACCCTTTTGATTTGCCTCTGAACTTTCTTCTCCTTCTCTCATTTCCTCATGATTAGTAGGCCACACAAGTGGCCTCAAGAGAGTTCACAAAGCTTTTCCCTTCCTCATGTTAAATAATATTCTCAATCAAAGTTTTAAGAGTTGAATTTCAAAACTGGAGTGCAATTTTTCTTTTAAAAGAATCTGTCCCATGATGCCTGCAAAATAGAATGTTCCTTTTTTTTCTCTCATATTAGGTTGGCCAAATCAGTCTTTGGAGGCTAAGAAATCTTATTTCATATTTTATATATAATCATGTGTATAATACATATAATATAATTCACTGAGACACCTAGTTGCCCCCATATTATATTAAGATATATAATTATATTATCTATGCTAATATCAATAATAATTCTATTAATATATTCTATTACATTACGAGGGGGGATAGCTTTTCGGAGAAAGGGAGTAATGGTCCAGTTGTGCTCCGCTGTATCTGGGCTGCTTATTTTTTCTGGGTTACACTTGAGGCAGAACATTAATAATTCAGAGACTATTCAGAGGAATGCATCCAAGATTGGAATGTGTTCTGGTCATATGAGAACTGAAGTGAAGTATTTGGATTTGTTTAGCCTGAAAAAAGATATTTAAGAAATCTACTAGTATTTGAAGATTTCTTACCTGCAAGATGGATTAGACCCTCTTTAGTATACAGAGGGCACATCTAGTAGCAATGGTTAGAAGTTGCAAAGAGGCCAATTTAGGTTTAATCAGGAAAAAACTTCCAACCTGTGAGAATAGAATGGGCTAAGTGAGGAAGGACTAAGTCTCTGAGGCCTTCCTTCACACCTCCCTTCACTGGAGGCCTTTAAGCAAAGGCTCGATGACCACATTTGGCTTATATCTGAGAGGAAATTCTTTTTCAGGTATCAGTTGTACTCCATGGCCACTGGAATCCTTTCCAATTCAGAAATTCTATGTTCTATAATTATTTTAAATTTATCCTTTAAATTTTTCTGAAGTTTAAAAATTTGTCGAAAGGCTAAGGCAACAAATATAAGACTTGAAAGATTTAACAAATAGCCACATCAATCGGAGATGAAAATAGCAAAGCTTTCAGGTGATTTTGCCAACCCCATAAACAAGTATAGTTCATGGGGTCATGAGGAGTTGGACATGACCAAACAATAACAACAATATATATGTGTGTGTGGACTTATATATGTCTGTATATGTTTATACATAAAGAATATTTTTTTTATTTTAGGGGCTAATAGTTCTAAATAGATGAGATGAACTTTTTAAAAGCTGAACTGATAGGATGACTAGACATTCCCTTTCATTTTTCTATGGGCCTTTGTATTCTGACAAGGAAATATCCATTTAAGCTGAGCACTTTGTCATTTCAAAGTGGCCACAGTAATCCTATACCTGTAGTAGAAAATCATTTAAATTTTATTTAAATTAAAATCATTATAGTAGAAAATTTTTTAAAAATTAGAATGATATAGAAGAAATGCCTTATATTCCAAATAGTAGACTACTTTTGGAAGAAAGTAAATTATACACACATATATATAGACATAAAATCATTAACATATATAAATACAATGGCTCAAAATTCCCCCTATGCAAATAAATTCCAGAGTATTCTATGTATGATATACACGATTTGTAATCTTAAGACTGATCTATGTGATCAGGATCTAAAATAACTAACACTATCAATTTAATGAGTTTCTTATAATTTTGTCCAATTTTTATGAATATCAACTGAAGAGTTAGTTTCTCTTATCTCAGCAATATAGAGTGGGACAAAGCTCCTTGAGAGCAGGGATTATTTCACTTTTGTATTCCTATCTTTGTGTGCATGGCACATAGTAGACACTAAATAAATACTTATACTTATTGATCTTTTGTGGTTTGACTGAAATAGAAATGGTAGGGAGATGAAATTGGCAAACAGATCGAGTCCATTTTAAGTTTTATGTGTTAAATGGAATTTGTGCTAGCCAAAACTTTTTAAAAAGTATTTACATGACTATCTTTAATAACTAACAGTATTGCTTTCAGTAATGTTAGTTCTGACTTTTCTATGTTATCTCATAATAGTTATGTCTTATACAAAATATTAGAAATTGTGGGACAGACATTTAAAATGCCTGGAGCTAACTATCCACTCTTTGGGATGGCATTTGCAAAAGGGTTCCTACTCTTGAATTTGCTAAGGAAGGAATAATGTTATGTTTATAGCTGTGCCATTTTTTCCCTGCCACTATGATAGGTGGCACATGAATCAGGCAAAACTGGGCATTAGGCAGTATATGACAAGCATTCCATGATCAGGGATACATAATCTTTTATGGCAGTCTCTTGTGTTATTTTCAAATATTTGCGAATTAACCAGTTGACTTGAAAACTATTATATAAAGACCAAAATCAGAAAGAACTAATAGTATCACCAATCTAATTAGAGCTAGAAGAGACCTTATAGACTATCTAGTACAATTCCTTCATGTTATAGATAAAGAAACATACAGGTTAGGTGATTTTGCCAAATATGGTCACACAGAATGTTGTATTATTGGAATAACTGGAATAAATAAAAACAAGCTGTCACTTTGAAAAGATATATTTCACTTTTCAGATCTATGGCAGTTTTTCTGGAATTCATCTCTATATACATTGGTGAAGACACTAATTTTACACATACACATACACATACAGAGGAATTCCTTATTCCAGGAGTCTAGATTTATAGAACACTATTCCATGTTTATTTGCTTAGATAGGCTGTGTGCATAATCTTTTCCACTGACAGACCAATTTTTTACCCAGTACCAAATCATTCTGATGATTGCTGCTTTGTAGTATATTTTGAGATCTGATCAGGCTAGACCTCCTTCTTTCTTTCTTTTTTTCCCATTGCTTCTTTTGAGATTCTTTATATATATGTATGTGTGTGTGTGTGCGTGCGCGCGCGTGTGTGAGTAATTACCATTTATTTATTTCCAATTACATAAAAATTACATTAAAAAACTAGTATTCCAAATTTTCTCCATCCCTCTCTCATACTCCTTTCATTGAAAAGGCAAGTAATTTGATATGTTAAAGATGTGCAGTTGTGCGAAACTTGTTTCCATATTAGTCATATTATGAAAGAAAACAGATTCCCCCTCCCCCAAAAAAAGAAAAAATAGAAAGTTTTGATCTGCATCCAGACTCCATCAGTTTTTTCTCTGGATATGGATAGAATTTTCCATGAATCCTTTGGAACTGTTTTGGACCTTTGTATTGACAAGAATTGCTAAGTCATTCATAGTTGATCATTGTTCTTATGATATTGCTGTTACTATATACAATGCTCTCCTGGTTCTCCTCATTTCATTTTGCATCAATTCATGTAAGTCTTTCCAGGTTTTTCAGAAAGCATCCTGATCGTCATTTCTTATAGTACATGCAATAACATTCTATCACAATCATATGCCACAGTCTTTCTACAGTTGATAGACAACCCCTCAATTTTCAAATCTTTGCACCACAAAAGAACTGCCATAAATATTTTTGTACATATAGATCCTTTTCCCTTTAAATCTTTTTGGAATACAGATCTAGTAGTGGTATTGCTGAGTCAAAGGGAATATCCTTTCAGGCATAATTCCAAATTGCTCTCTAGAATAGTTTGGTAAGTTCACAACTTTACCAAGAATGCAATAATGTCCCAATTTTCCCACATCCTAGTCAACATTTGTCATTTCTCTTTTTCTTTTGAGATTCTTCACCTTCTGCCCTTCTTTATAAATTTACATATTAATTTTTATAACTATTAAAAAGACCTATTGGCTATATGGTTGGTACAACACTGAAAAAAATCAGTTAACTTAGGTATTATTATATTGAATATATTAGCTTACCTTACCCTTGACCAATTAATATTTCTCCAATTACTTATGTTAATCCTTATTTCTATGAGGAGTTTTGCATCTGGATTCATGTAGTTCTTGCATATGCCTTGTTAAAAGACTCTTACATATTTTATGCATTCTCTGGTAATTTTGAATGGAATTTCTTCCTCCCTACCTTTTTCTCTCTTCTTGCTGAATTTGTAGGAAAGCTGATCATTTATGTGGATTTTTTAATATCCTGCAACATTGCTGAAGTTATTGTTGCAATTAATTTTAGTTGCTTATTTAAGGTTAACTAAGTAAATCATCATATCATCAGCAAAAACTAATTACTGTTTCCTGTTTGCCTATGCTAACTCCTTTGATTTTTCTTTTTTAACTTATTATTAGATAATGCTAGCATTTCTAAGACTATGTTAAATAGTAGTAGTGATTATGAGCATCTTTTCTCATTCCTAATATTATTGAGAAGTTCTCTCATTTTTTTCCATTATTCATGCTTGTTCTTTGTTTTAGATAGATATCACTCTTTGGTTTAAGGAAAAGTTCACTTATTCATGCTGGTGCTTTTTAACAGAAAAGAGTATTGGATTTTGTCAGTATTTGATATAATTATTTGTTTTTTTAATAATTTAAAATGTTAACACATTAATTTAATTCATAGTGTTAATATAGCCTTTTCAGTATTTGATACAATTATGTTTATTATTTATAAGGTTACTATGATTTATTATGTTTAGACATTTATTAACTTTCAAGCTTTTGGGGATGTTCTTTTTCAAAGTTTGTAACAGATTTAGAACACAATAAGTATGATACTCATATGATGAAAGAATATTTATAGCTATGGGTTAGTGTAATAATTAAAAATGGGTTTGACAAATATAAGAATTAAAAAAAATATTGTGGTCACCGTTTATAAAATTAACTCTTAAGTCACAAGACCATTAGTAGGTTTAGTAGATTTATTACAGCAGGGTAGAGATAATAAAGAGGGAAATGTAGGAAGGTGATAGGGGAATTGTCTAGCCTACCACTAAAACTCTAAGTCTCCTCTGAAGAAATCTAGCTTGCTCCCCAACAAAGTTCCAATCTCTGGCCAGAGGAGTGAGAGAGTCTCAGCCTCCAAAGCAGAAGTCTTCTAACACAGAAAAAGTGCCATGCAGAAGAATCCAATGCAGAGACACCAATGTAGAGGTCCTCTCTCAGCAAGAGCCACCAGTGCAGCAGAAGCAAAAGAAGATCTTCAGCAAGAGCCACCAGTGCAGAAGAAGTAGAAGAACTGACCCAGAATGTTCTCTGCTGACTTTTATAAGCAGTTTTCTTCATGTCACTTCCTGTCTCTCTGGTTCCTGCTTCCTTTCACTGTGGGCTGGTCTATCACATCTCAGGAACCAATCAAAGTCTCTCAATTTGCTTAGCACTGCCCAGGGTTCAGTGTCTCTGGGATCTACCTCCTGTCTTCTGAGGGTGTGAACTCTTAATAAAAGGATTCACAAGTTTCTGACTGATTAAGTTAAAAGGGTGAAGCACTCCAAGTTCTTGAATTTAAGATTAAAAAAATTACCTTGTATGTACACGAATAGAGAGGGGTAGCTTCAGGTGTTTTAATTCAAACTTTAGGACCTGTTCAGCATCCAGTTGCTTATTATTTGGCCCACCTGGACCCAGTAGTTTCAGGAGCCCCACCATGTCTTAGAGGCATAGCTACCACAACTTTGTTAGTAAATAAATCTACTGATCTAGTATTGGGGTGCCCATTAACCATAATGTGTCCACATAAATTTGAGGCATTGTTGCTAAGGCATAGAACACAGGCATTTTCTGATCAGAGACTTGCAAGATATGAGGTAACTTTGTTAGGTAATGAAAATATTACCTTGAAATACTGTACAGTACTTAATACTGCAACCTTGCTTCCAGATTTACCAGTTTCAGGATAGCATATGCTACACTGGAGCTGCTATAGTCACAGAATTTGCCACTGTGTGTTCAGCTTTACTGCCCTCAAATATAAGTGCTCAAGGTGCAGAACTGATAGCTCTAAAACATGCCTTTATAATTGCCAAAGATAAGAAGGCAACAATTTATGCAGACTTTAGCTATGTCTTTGGAATATGTCATGCAGTGGGTATGCTATGGCTCCAAAGGGGATTTTTAACCTCAGTTAGAAAATGTATCACAAATGTAGAGATCATTAATGAAGTTCTTTCTGCTCTCCATCTACCTGAAGCCCTAGCTGTAGTTCATTGCTCTGCCCATACAGGTGGAACTGTCCTTGTTTCTAGAGGGAACCACCCAGAAGATACTAGAGCAAAGCTCTATGCATGCCCAAAAGCTTTAGATTATAGAAACCTGCCATTGATTGTTAAGTATTATTGGACCTTGACTAATAATTGAGTCTGATTCCAGAAGAAGAGATCACCAAAGAGCCACTGTACAGTGCCAAGAAGCACAAGGTCAAAGAGACCACCAATCCTTATGGGATTGGAGAATTTTCACCAAGACAGAGGACTTGTTTTGAGGTTCGAGGAAGCAACTGTTTGACAACGTCAGATGCTGGACTCCCCTGTGGCAGATTTCCAACAAGTACCTTAGTTTGGCTGCCATTTTGGCTCCCCTATCCCTGAGAATGAAGGAAAATTCAGAGCAGTGAATCACATATTTTCCCTTTTACTTCAGAATCTAGTCCCATTTTCTCTTTTATAGTATGGCAATTTTCTGTAGTCCTGGCTGCTATTGGGTAAAGTGTAGGACATAAATCACTTTAATTGGACCCTGATTCAAGGACCTGTGATGGGCTTATTATTGCTTACTCAGAATTTTATGTATATAGATTTAGACTTTTCCCCCCAAAATTTAATTTTTTTCTTCTATTTTTTTTATGTTTTTTATTTTCTTTTGAGAATTGATTCATATGCCCCATAAATTAGCCACCTATCACTTGGTTGATCCTGATGTTGGTCAACACCCCAACATTAAAAATCCTTTTTTGAGAGAAATTTCAGGAAAAGAAGCCCACTAACTCCTCAAATCAAGAAAGTGAACTCTTTTAAAGAAGGTGTCATAAAGAAGCCTGTGGAAACCATACAATGCATTAGAAGATCAAGAATGAACTTTGGGATGTAGGGAATCGAACTGAAGAGGAAGGAACACTTTATTTTGAATGTAAACATTTATGCCAAAGGGGATTGCCCCCAATTGGCTTTTTGTCAATGCACCTACCAATCATTGGTTTTGCTCTCTTCGACTTTTATTTCCTTCATATCTCCAGCTTTTATAACTTCCTCTTAGAAAGTGCAGTATTGTATGCAGCTTTAGCTAGAAGAGCTTTAGAGATATAAGCTGGGTATTTGAAATGATTCATTGGGGAGACTGGGCATGTAAATCTGGGAGATTTCAACATGCTTATCTTCTAAGAGAATAAAAGGGGGATTGTGAAAGTTAATTTTTTAATCTTAACTTAATCAAATATTTGGAGTGCTTCACCCTTTTAACTTAGTCAGAAGCTTGTGAATCCTTTTGATAAGAGATAAGAGTTCATACCCTCAGAGGATGGGAGGTAGATCCCACTGACACTGAACTCTGGGCAGTGCTAAGCAAATTGAGAGACTTTGATTGGTTCCTGAGATGTGATAGACCAGCCCACAGTGAAAGGAAGCAGGAACCAGAGAGACAGGAAGTGACATGAAGAAAACTGCTTATAAAAGTCAGCAGAGAACATTCTGGGTCAGTTCTTCTACTTCTTCTGCACTGGTGGCTCTTGCTGAAGATCTTCTTTTGCTTCTGCTGCACTGGTGGCTCTTGCTGAGAGAGGACCTCTGCATTGGTGTCTCTGCATTGGATTCTTCTGCATGGCACTTTTTCTGTGTTAGAAGACTTCTGCTTTGGAGGCTGAGACTCTCTCACTCCTCTGGCCAGAGATTGGAACTTTGTTGGGGAGCAAGCTAGATTTCTTCAGAGGAGACTTAGAGTTTTAGTGGTAGGCTAGACAATTCCCCTATCACTTTCCTACATTTCCCTCTTTATTATCTCTACCCTGCTGTAATAAATCTACTAAACCTGCTAATGGTCTTGTGACTTAAGAGTTAATTTTATAAACGGTGACCGCATTATTTTATTTTAATTCTTATATTTGTCAAGCCCATTTTTAATTATTACACTAGTTGAGGTAGGAGTGGGGAGAAATGATGTTGGCGGAGGGAAATTCAGTTTAGGCCAGTAAAAATTTTCTGAAGTATCTACTATGTGCCAACCATTTCTCTAGGCTATGGGGGATCCAAAGACCAGAAAAGAAACATTGCTATCAGTGTGCTTACATATATATATATACACAAACATATAATTATATACATGCATACATATATGTATAACTGTATATACATGTGTATAAATATACATACATATATAATATAAATAGGGTAAAGGAATTACGGAGCTTAGAAATATTGCTATTGTGAATTTTTGTATAGACCATGTCCCAAAACTTTATAATAATTTATGTGACTTTGAATTAGATGAAATAAGTAAAATATTCAGTAGCATATAGTTGTCTCTCTATAAAGAGTATTTGGTTATGTCAGTATTATTTGTCTCATAAACTACCAAAGGTCAGGAAGAGAAATTATTTTCCATATTCTCTGACATGGAGTTCTGCAGAAAAAGTTAGGAAACTTTAGTTCTTATTATGGCATTACCAAAATTGTGGTGTGACTTTATACAAGTCACTAATCTCTCTGGGTATCATTTTTCCCTTCTGTAAAAATAAGAGAAGTTGGTGTATTTATCTCTTAAGATCTTTCCAGTTTTCAGATTCTGTCATGATTTTTGTGAAGCAGTTGGAAGGGTGGAAGGAACCTAGAGAGCTCCAGCTTGAACACTTCCTTGGACTGATCACAACCTGCCTGAGCTTCAGTGATCTCATTTGTAAAATAGAAAAAATAATGCTTGAATGTACTGTTTTAAGTGGTTGGTTGTTATGAGGAAAGTGCTTTGTAAACTGTAAAGTATTATGTCAATGTGAGCAGCTGTTTTACTGGAAGCTAGCCCAGCCTCTGTTCTAATCTGTAAAATAAAGAAAGTAGTATCTATCTCACAGAATTATTTTTAGGATCAAATGATTTAATGTAGGTAAAGCTCTTTGCAAACTTTCAAACACTATACAAATGTCATCTTTTCTTCTTCTTTTAAACCAGTAAGTTCCTTGGTGTAGGGATCAGGTCTAGGGGAGACTGGCTTTTACCTTTGGTCATAGAGAGTTGCCCAGAGCCCAGAGTAGGAAGGAAGGAAACAAGCATTTATTAAGTACCTACTCTGTGCCAAGCTTTATAAATATTCTTATTTAATCCTTACCACACCCTGGAAGGTAGAAACTATCTTCATTTTATAGATGAGGACATTGAGACATGCAGAGATCAAGTGACTTGTCCAGAACCTCAAAACTAATAAATGTTTGAGGCCAAATTTGAATGGAGATCTTTCCAGTTTCTGGGCCCGGCATTGTGTCCTCAGCATCACCTCACTCCCCCTAAAGGTTAAAATGGCTTGCCTAAGGTCACACAGCCATATGTGTCTGAGAATAGAACTTAAACCCAAGTTTTCCTCATTCCAAGGCCAGCTCTCTTTGTAATTAATACAAGGACATGTATATGGAGACCTAGTAGAGCTTCAATGTCTAATGGTTTTGTCTTCTTTTTTAAGAGAGAGAGAGAGAGAGAGAGAGAGAGAGAGAGAGAGAGAGAGAGACATAGGGAACCCTTTTTTGTTTAATTTCTTATAAAAGCCTAAAGCCAGTCTAGGAAAATTAATGAACTGATGGTGTGTGTTAAAATGATGAAAGCTGCTTTAAGTTTAAAACGTGTTTTGCACTCATTTCATTTGCTTTTTACTTCAACTTTGTGATGTGAGTAGTGCTAAGTTATCTAAAACAGAAGAAAACTGAGTCTCCCATTAAGAATGAAGTAGAACATATACTTGTAGCTACTCTTCCCAAGAGTTAAAATATTCCTCCTAATATTTATACACATATAACCTTTTGAAGTATAACCTCAGACAGAGTTTTGCAATGAGCGGTGTCAGTAAAACATATTTCCCCAATCTTCATGGTTATGAAAAGCTCCCCACATTTATGTAAGGTTTATATGAGTCTTTGTGTGCCAAGCACAAGACAGCCTTCATAATTTAATTTTCTGTGATTGTCTAAATGGAAGATATGTTTCTACATTTTTTCTACATGATTACTTTAAACCTGCTCTGCTTTAAGAAATTTTATTTGACCAGTTCTCTGTCATTGTCCACTAATATACCTACTTACTTAGAACCAGGCCCTGCTAAAATCCTGAAATTATCAGCAAGGCAAGGCAAAAATTTATCATATGTTTTGGTTTGAGTACAGACTTCCAGCTAATGTTAATTTCTCCATTACCCCAATATCTTATCCTCTGTGCCAGTTATGTCCTTCCTTCCTTCCTTCCTTCCTTCCTTCCTTCCTTCCTTCCTTCCTTCCTCTCTCCCTCTTCTTTCTTCCCTCCCTCCCTCCTCTGTCTCTGTATCTCTGTGTCTCTGTGTCTCTCTCTCCTTTTCTTTCTTCAGATGTTTTCTACTATGCTTCTTCATTCAGGTTTAGAGATTTCTACAGAAATTCAGTGCTCTTCCACTACCTCCATCCACATGAGCTGTTCTTTTAGAACAAATGATATAGCTCTATCTTTTAATCCAGTTATGAGTTCTATCCCATCAAGTGGCTCAAGGACTAAAGAAGTAGCATGTGTTATCTCTTAGCTCTCTTCTCCTTGACTTTTATTTTGTTTTTGTTCAGTGAATAGGTAAGTCAAGAGTAAGATATTTTAAGGTATCAAAAATGAAAGTATTAAGGTAACCAGAAAATAACACAGATTTTTATGCTCTGAAAACAAAACACTCCATCAGCAATTAATACTACACGCCATTTTATGATTTTGTCAGTATGACTTAAGAAATGGTTTTTGATAATTTTGATAACAATTTTGATAACAAAAATTGAATAAGTATGTGGCCAACCTGATTATGGACATTTGTTGTTATGATCATCAATCATCATTTTCTAATTTGGGTGGCACCTACATTTTGTAAAAAAATATATTTAGGGCAGAAACTCCAGCTTTTATTTCTTTCATTATGTGAACATCTACTTTCCTAAAAATCAACATATAAAGTAAATTATGATCATTATATTTGAATAAAATTACCCAAGCAGCTAAAATCAAAATTCCAAATTTCATAGGTTCAGTTGTTGTCAGAGGGTAAGTTTGTGTTGGGAGAGCGAGGGTCTTCCCTCTGTTAGTTATCTCTCGTTTTTCCTGTATATAACTTGTTTGTATAGGATTGTTTTCATGTTTGGTTTTCAAACTTGGTCAGTTTTATGTTGTCTCCATGATTAGATTATAAGCTTCTTGAGATCAGAGACTATCTTACCTTTCTTCATATGCTCAGCACTTTGCACAGTTCCTACTGTAGGAAAATATAAGTGAGGTAATGGGGTCACCAGGACTATTATAATAAACTAAGGGGTTTGTGGGAACACACTTTGGGATTTAAGAGAGATTAGACTTGGACATTGAAGACTTGTACAGCTAAGCTACTCCTAACTGACAAATAACAGTCAACTGTCACTCTGGCCAGAGGCCTTGAATTCAACAGACAAGGCAACAGGATGAAACTGGGTTTTAATTAGAAACAACTAAAAGGAGGGATGGGAATGACTACTCTAAACCCTTAACACCTAATAACAAAACCCACAGGGAAAGGGAAGGACTTATTCTACTCTAACTTAGTGATCTAAACTAACGGGGCCCAAGGAGCTATAAATGGAGTCTCTGGGTTTCTGCCTCACACCTGGAACCTGCCAGGCTTGAGCACAGCTAGGGCTTTTGTGGCTTTGGGATTCTCACTGCAATCCACTGATGATCTCTGGATGCCAGGAACTAAAGTTGTCTCAGGAACCAAGTAGTAAGGGTTTTGCTTGAAGCACTGTCCGCCAGAACTCAAACTTCACCTCTTCTCTTGGTTCTGTAGATTTGTCCTTTTCTTAGATGCCACACCACACAGGATCCCAGGGAAAACAGGATGCAAGGTGTCCTTTGCTCTGAGGTCTCCCAGGCTGGCAACAGTTTTTGCCTACCTCTAATGGAGTCCACACTCAAGGCACAGACAGACTTCCTCCTCCTTCATTCCAACCTAGAATTCCCAGCTCCAGCTTCTTCATGCTAGGTACAACTTAATTCCTAATAACTAGCTAATCTAATCTTACTCATAACACTACTTATACAGCAGGAATTTAATGAATGTTTACTGACTAGCTAAGCACAGTCTTCATGAGTTGATGTGGCTAATTTTTTTTAATCATATGAAAACCAACATTCTAAAGATGAGCTTCTTTAAAATTAGTAAGGCTGGTCTTTGCATTAAAAAAAAAAAAGCTATTTCCTAGTACATTCTCAAAGCAAAAAGTATTTAAAGGGTTATCTCGGAGAGGAAAAAGATTTGGTTGCTTAGGCCCAAAGAACAAAACTAAGAACGATGAATAAAAGTTGAAAATGGGCAGATTTAGGTTTAATGAAAACAAATCTTCCTAAATATTTGAGTTATTTTAAATTGGAAGAGCCTGCTTTCAAAAAATCTGAGCTTCCACTCATGGGGGCCTTCAAGCAAGGATTATATGTCTGCTGAGGATGTTGTAAGAGGAAATTCTAGTTCAGGTATAAGTTGAACTAAACAGACTTTGTGACTCCTTCTGATGGAGGCTCTATGATTTTCACCTTACTGAATAAGAACTACTGTAGACTGGACTCTACTGGCATGACCTTTAAAAACTCCAAGTCACCTCCATACCACAGTGAAATATCTAAGTAGGTGTTTAGTGGAGAATTGAAGCTTTAGCAGTCATCAAATTCCTGCTGACTTTGTTAATGACATTCACAATGTAAAAATAAGCTAGTTAAATAATAAGTACCATTCTGCTGGCAGGAAACCATTTTGTAGGCAAGGAAACTCTCCTTCTGCCATATGGATCCTTATCACACCTTTCTTTCCACCCTGATTTCTTTGTGTTAAATGTAGCAAAATGAAATTGGTGCAAAGCACACTCCAGAGACTAAGGTGTCTTAATTGGGTCTACTTTTCCTTTACTAATGTAAATGAAAATGTAGAATTGAAGGCCAAAAGTCATATCAAGGAATGGAGAGAATCTTTTCTTTGAGCCTTCTGTAACCACTTCCCTTTAAAATAAAAATCTCAAGGACAGAATCAACTGGATCAAGAATAGGAAAAAAGATATTACAGGATTCTTTTAATGTATTTTTTAAAGAAAATGTTAATTATTAAATAACAAGTAAAGACCTAGCTGTGGATGGGATAAAAACTCTCTTAAATATTCATTGTAAAACCAATAAAGAGGCAAGATATAGTTATTATGAGAGACTGGATATATATTTGAAGTCTAATTCTTCTAATAAAAGAGCATTTGAAAAATTCTCAACTTACTGACTTGCTGTGCTGACAGTTTCACTCTTAGAAGGTAGGAGCAGCAATGAGGAGAGCTAATATGATTGGACTTAATTTTGATGCTCGAGGAAGAAACCATATATACATTTTTAATTCAATGTAAAGTTCACGTTCAAATTAATTTAAGCAAGCATTTATTAAGTACTTTCTTTTTTGTTTATTCAAAGATACTTTATTTTCTCAATTACATGAAGTAACCATTTTCAATATTTTCTGAAATTATAAGATCAAAATTGTCTCCCTTCCTCCCTTTCCTCTCCCCTCTCTCTCAGAGATGGTAAGCAATTTGATCTGTGTTATACATTTATTATATTGCAAAACATACTTTCATATATTGGTCATTGTTGTAAAAGAACACTCATATAATACTAAAATCCCAAAATAAAACCATAAATAAACTAATGTGAACATTAAGCATTTTCAATATTCAAGTTGCTGTGTTAGGCACCTATAAAGACAAAAGTCAAAAAATCATTCTTTGCCCTCAAAGGAGCTTATATTCTCCAGGAAGATAGTATTACCAGGACTGATTTAGTACTTTACTATTTCCCAAGCCTCCTGATCTTTCTGGCATTTAGTGTATACTAAATCTTCACTTGTTCAGGTTTGCATAGCATTTTATTCCTCTCTTGATCATTTTCAAGGTGAAGATGTTAAAAGAAATTGAAAGGGTGTGCTTTTCTATTATTTATTTATTTGTTTGTGTGTTTATTTGATTTTTATTTTGAATATTTTCCCCTAGTTACATATTTCATGTTCTTTCCCTCTGGATGTTCTTTTTTAAAAATTATTTTCTGATGATTTTATCTTTTTTCTTTCCATCTATTTGTAAGTCCCCTGAATGATACCTAGTTATAAGAATACAATGATCAAATAACTGTACATGAGGGTTTTTCCAGTTGGTCTTATAGGAGCACGCCATGGGAAGCTGAGCCTGTTCCAACTTGTAATTAATCCCAGAATTTGTGTATATCCAGGGATCTATCAATCATTCGGTTATATATAATGATATTTGCTTTCCTGTTAATGGGACATATGCATTTGCCTAGAGGTATGATTATGGTATGGCTCCCTTGCTTTTGAAAAAATTCTAAGTGGAACCACTGTCTACTCCTTTTATTGCACTTCAGCTTGCTGAATCAGGGATAAGCTCTGCCATCTCTTGAAGGGGGTCAGGATCTCTTACTGAGTCTCCACCAGCTGCCATTAATTATACTTGAAAAAGATTTGGCTGCTACCTGACTTTTTTTTCTGTTTATAACTGGAGTACATGCACAATAATGTCTGTATGGTGGGAAGAGGGGAGGGTGTTAGAGAAGAGGAAGGAAATGGACCCAGTTAGAAGGTAAACAATATAAATTTTCATTTATTTATTTTTTGCTTATTGTAGTCCCATCTCTTCTTCTTGAAACCTGGTAGGAGGTAGGGTAGAATCAGGAATGAGAGCCCTTTCAGTTCGAATCACTATTTTCTAGCAGTAGTTGCCCACAAAAATCTCAGAGGTTTTGGGACAGGAGAGGAATGTCTAAATGGACTGCCCAACCCTATCTATCACTCTTTCTTCCTCTTAGTGGATGATTCTATGGCTTCTTATTTCCCAACACCTCCAAATTCAAATTTAAAAAGATATTACCAAATTGGTACCAAATCTGTTTTCTAGTTCCAGCAGGGTTCAGTCTTCTGCTGGCCTGACAGCTTTATGGTAACACTTTCTAAGTGGGAGCCCCAGATCCTTGGGCTATATTCATAGCACATATTAAAATGCCATTCTAGAATTTAGATACTGAAAGGCAAGAAACTACCAGCTGCTTTAGCTTATGTTGCATTAAGAATCAGGGTACTTAATAACTAATGGCAGATTTAGATTCCTTCAAATTTGTTTTCTCTTTAAACAGTTAAATTAGTGTCCATTGCATTATGCAAGCACTGAAAATAATTTTGTAATCCCTTGCATTGAACTGTGAACTATGTGATGAACATTTTAATGAGAATGCTGTGATGTAGCTAATGGTGAGTAGTCATTTTCACAATAAATTTCTGAGTGTTCATTTAGTTTGTTGCTAGTCCTTGTAGGAACTTAATGTATGGATATGCTTTTCCTATTTAGTATTTTCTTATCTTTGTACCTGTACTTTGCCTTGCATCATATGTGTAAGGCACTAGATAAATATTTGTTAAATGAATCAATGAAATGATTTAGTTACTTTGCAGGCAGCTGTGTTATCTCTAGGGCTGGCATTTGCAAAAGAAGTAATCATGATTTCAGTGTGATATAAAATCTTTCTCATTCTAAAAAAGCCATTAGCATAGATCCTTATGATTTGTTCTTTCTTTGCCTTGGCAATAGAAATATGTTTATTTAAAGAGCAAGAACAGGGACTCCTTTTAGAAGGCATTCATAGATTAACACAAGGATTAATTTATGTATGAAAGTTTTTTGGGGGAAGTTTTCTTCCCTTTCCTGGCAACTTAAAAGAGTGGGAATCCTAGGACTCAAGGGTATTAGGGTTGGGGTAGTATCAGAGGAAGAACCTTGGTACAGGTAGAAATGCTGACAGTAAAATCCCTTCCTGGAGTTAAGGACTGGGTCCTACTGTCAGCTAGGCTGTTCTCACAAATGGGAATCCTAGTAGCCTGTTGGCAGTAGTAAGGGGATGGATAGGTTGGGGAAAGGAGAAGAAAATCATATAATTCCTTTATCTGATTCTTTTGCTTGATAGAAAACTGAGGCAACTGAGAGATGTTGCTGCTTGCCCAAGATCATGCAAGAGTAAACAGAATAGGGTTGAAAGTTGAGCTCACTTATGCTGTAACTCCAAGTCAAAGGCTTTTCCTGCTCACTCTCCCATAATGTCCTCAGTGAGTAGTATCACAGTGGCAATTCAGCAACAAAAGTAGCAGATGTGGCCATGAAATCACACAGGCCTACTGGACTCCTCTGATCAGTGTCAATGTACAAAAACAACAGTGGAGTTACTAATAAAATCAGCAGATCAACTTCACTAACTGTATCCATTGAAACAAATGCTAAGAGTTCAGTAATTCAAGCACAGG
This sequence comes from Gracilinanus agilis, assembly GCF_016433145.1. Taxonomy (NCBI): domain Eukaryota; kingdom Metazoa; phylum Chordata; class Mammalia; order Didelphimorphia; family Didelphidae; genus Gracilinanus; species Gracilinanus agilis. The sequence continues at coordinate 648,241,629 of NC_058130.1, forward strand.
GATTCTTAAATAATGAAACATTTGCAGGTGGCTATTCTAGTAACCCTCTGATTAGACTTCTCTGAAATTCCCTCCCATTTTAATTTGTCATAAATCAGTCCTTTCAGAATTGAGTCACTCATTCTTCTCTGATTTTGTCAATATAATTGTGGTTTTGGACTTCCATATCAGAGTACACATCACACTAGTAATAACTGCTGCCCTTCTTGTTCAGAGTTCACATTTTGTTTTGTAAACTGAATCCATAGATGATTTCTATCAGATGGGCTTCTGTTGTTATCATATATAAAGAGAATAGATCTAACCTTTTTCCTTCCCCAATACCGCTTTCATGAAATATTTTTCAGTTTTATATCTAGCTAAATGTTACTTACACTCAACTTTGGGTTTCCTGATAGGTGATATTTGTACCTCTATTTTGAATTTCATTTTATTTTTAAAGGTACATTTATTTTATATTTTGAGATCCTGTGAAAGGAATTTCAGCAAATAATGAATATAATGTGGTGGCTACTATTGAAGGATTTGGCAAGCTAGGAGGAAAGCCAGGGAGCAATTATTAATAGGCAAACCACTAAAAAGTCATCTTTTTAGAAAGGTTAAAAAAAGTGAGCATGAATTTACTGGTTGCTTTATACATATTATGACAAATATATATGTATATATATTTAAGTTACTTCTTAGCACAAGCCCAGAATGTTGTCTAATGTTCAATATAGGAAAACCAGAAAATCTTTAATATATGAGGTTTAGTTTATTACCAAGTTTCCAAGTCTTATTGATTTGATCTAAACAATATTTTAACATCTGGTCCCTTTAGACCCCCATCACTAAAACTATTTTAGGTTATGTCCTTCTTGCATAAGAGTATTGTAATAGCTTCGTAATTAGCCTTCTACTCTTCAGTTTATACCCTCTTTAATTTGTCTTCCATATTTCTATCAAAGTTGTTTCTGGGCTTTTCATTTCTTGAAAAAAAAAACAAAAAACATTCAATGGCCTCCATTTTACCAAACAAAATAGAAACTCCTAACTTTCCATTCAAAGCCTTCTTGAAACTAGACTTAATCTGCCTCTTCAGCCTTATCTCATATAGTTCCCTTTGCTGTACTCAGTGTTCTAGACAAATAGGATTACTCCTTCCCTCTAGTCTTGTCTTGCTCTTTCCTATTCCTGATGCCTAGAATGAAATGCATCCTCTCTCCCAACAATAAAATTCCAATTCCTTCTACCTCTTCAAGATCAAAATTTTTGGTACAAATGGTAGGTATCCCATTCCTTAAGCCTTCCTTGAAAGTGACCTTTAGGATTGCCTCTCCTTATAGCATTATCTCTTCCCATACACCAGCAGTAGAGTCAAGCCAAGTCCAAACCATCTGAGATGGCTAGGACTCTGGATAATAATGACTTTTTATTTTTATTTTATTTTATTTTATTGTAATTCATTAATTATTTATATATTTTTCCTTGGTTACATGATTCATGTTCTTTCCTCCCCTCTTCCCTCCCTCCTTCCAGAGATGATGAGCAGTTCCCCTGGATTATACATGTATCACTGTTCAAAATCTATTTTCATAATATTAATATTTGCAATAGAGTGATCATTCAAAGTCAAAATCCCCAATCGTACACCCATTGAACCACGTGATCAATCATATGTTTTTCTTCTATGTTTCTTCTTCCACAGTTCTTTCTCTGGATATGGATGCATTCTTTCTCATAAGTTCCTCAGGATTATCCTGGATCATTGCAAATAATGCCTGTTTAAAAAAAGACATTACACCAAATTCCACCTCTGCAGACAATTGAAAAGCCTTGTTAACAGACTATGGAATTATTTACTGTTATGGAAATGTTCTCCAGGGTCTCTCCAAAGCACTTTATTACACCTCAATCATCACAACTCTCTTGGGAGCAGGTTCTCCTGCCTCTTTCACACAGAGAATTTGCATCATCTTAGTCTTCTGATAGGCTTTGCACTTTCACCAGCTCCTTGTTAACACTACCAAAACCATTTCGTAAGTAAGTACTAATTTGTCCTATGCATGGTGCTGTGTACAGAGATGAAGAGCTATATAGGTCCTGCCCTCAAAGAGCTTACAGTGTCCTAGGAGACATGCCACCGGTAAATTAATATAATTCTAGACAGAATGTGAAAGGAGCAAAAGAAAGATCCAGAAATGCAGGGAGACTAATTAACAGGCAATTACAATTATTAAATTAAAAGGATACCTATACCTCAACTGAGTGTTTTGTTTTATTTTTCACTTGCTGTTGAAAAGGTTCTAATTGTGTGCCTACAGAATTTGTGAGTAGAAACAAATTATTTATACTAGTCTCTTTCTTATAAAGTTGTTCAGTGTTTAGTGTTCATTACTGACATGTCCTTAAATGAATAGAATTGATTTTGAGAGTATCTGCTGTAAGTCAGTGTGAAAGACTAGAGAAATTAGCTTCCAAACAGTACCTTCAGAAATATTTGTACAATAGGAGGAAGAAAGTATTTATACACAAATACTAAAAGTTGAGGGGTGGAGTGGAGTGCAACAGAGAGAAGAGGGGGAGGGACATTATGCATTAGAATATGGATAGATAACTGCTTTACTCATTTTTGTTATTGCTGCTAGCTGCAGAAGTGACTACTTAGGTGGGTAGTGGACTCTACAGTAAAAAAGAGTTGATTTAATCCTGTGGACTGTGGCCTCTAGCCCCTTATGACTTTTCCACTTTTCATAAAAAAAGATTGGATTTTTCTACTTTTCTTAATAAAAGACTGGAGTGGCTATAAATGTGCAACTTTTATCAAGTGCAACAAGTTGACAAGCAGATATGGAATTTTGAAATATATAGACAGAACCCATGAACACTGGATCTGGGAAGTTTTGGGGTAAGGAATACTCCTGGGAAAATATAAATGTTAAAGAAATTTGGAAGCTAAGAAAAGAAAATGAAGCCTATGTCCAGTGCCCCAAATTGTGACACTTAAGTGTTTTTTTTAATTAAATGTTTTTATAAAAACCTTAACTATTAGTCATTATTGAAACCAACAATAAGGTTGCTTATTAACTATATATTTACATTTGAAAATTTGAGGATGATATGCTCTGTACATTCTTGAACCCCTTGTTACACTAGCAGTTTCCACCTTATGATCATGGTTATTATGCTATATGGCTGCTTTTTAAATTTTTCTATTATTTAAATGAAGAAACAAATGAAAAAGCATTTATCAAGTGCTAAGTATGTGCCAAGTAAGCACTATGCTAAGAATTGGGCATAGAAACATAAAAGCAAATATAATAGCCCTTGCCTTGGAAGAAGCTTACATTCCAATTGGGGTAGTAAAACACATGGATGTTTAATGGACTAGTATGCACATTTTTGGTTTAGAAAGTTGTAGGGGCAGTGAGTAGAAGCATTGTAGATTAGATTGACACCCTTCCTTGTTGATGTGACAGATTTTATTTGATTATGGTTCAAAAACAGACAGAGGGGACATGGAGGGCACAAATAGTGTAAAAAGGCAGCTGTTGAGAGGAGAGACAGGAAGAATATACCTGCAGCCAGTTGTAAATGTCTTGGACCTCTGAGATAACTATTGTGAGAGGGAGAGCAGAATGGGCTATTCTGTAAGTTGAAAGGGTTAAATTCTCTTGGGCATGATTTCTAGTCTGGTAAATGAGTTTGCTAGCAAGAAGCCCAGAGTATAATTCATGATTTCTTTTAATTCTTTATATGTTGCTTGCATTATTGTATTTAATTGAATTTCTCTACCATAATTTAATGATTCTGTATAATTGAACATTTGGGTTGCTTCCAGTTTTGCTTTGTTTGCTTTTGTTATTTGCAATTAAACATGTAGCACTTGGGGCACCCTCAGCTTGCAGGGTGTTTCCCTTAGAGATAGTTTTACCAGAGTTCAAGGTATCCTATAGGTCCAAATAGTCCATATGAAAATTTTGGATGGATAGTAAAATACTAAAATGTAAGATGGTATGGGTGATTCTTTTCACCTCTGAAATAAAATGGATTTAAGTGAGGCAGAGCTGCAAAAAATCATCAGCCTCACTCTTTCTTCTAAAGTCATCTCAGTCCAAATGGCAAGACAAAAGTTAAGAGGACTACCCAGGATACAGTTTTAATCTTTGGAGCCTAGTCTAAACCTGGTGGTAATTTCATATAATGGTTATTCATCTAATAACTATCAAACAACTTAGTGCCTGGTGTATTTCAACTCCACATTTCCCCCAAGTAGATTACTAGGCTTGCTGAAAGGCAAAGAGACAAAGGTTAAGCTCAGATGAGAAGATCATAATCTTCACCATCCCAGACACATTCTTGGTCTTTCACATATACAGATATACCTCCAAGCAAAGCCTGAAGAAGCTTTGAAGTGTACCTAGCTACTATGAAAATCTTCAACCAACAGATAGATCTTTTTTTTTTGTTTTGTTTTGTTTTTTTTTGGGGGGGGAAAGGTATATTTCACACATAATTTTGATAAATACATTATTTAATATTTCAGAAGGATAACATTGATTTTTTTTCCCTATGGAATTCTGTGAAAATTTTGCATAACAAGAGGGGCTGAAAGATCTAATAGATTGGAAAATAGTAAATTAATTAGGCTTTTTGCTAAGGTAAAAATAGATAAAATAAAACAAATTAGTTTTAAGAATAGGAATTTCATTTAATTATTCAAAATTACACTTCATGAGGGCAGCTGGGTAGCTCAGTGGATTGAGAGCCAGGCCTAGAGATAAGAGGTCCTAGTTTCAAATCTGGCTTCAGACATTTCCTAGCTGTGTGACCCTGGGCAAGTCACTTAACCCCCATTGCTTAAGCTCTTACCACTCTTCTGCCTTGGACCCAATACCCAGTATTAATTCTAAAATGGAAGGTAAGGGTTTGAAAAAAATACACTTCAGAAGTTTAAGTTCTTTGCATAAAGTTTAGCAAATCCATTTATGGAAGTTTTAGAAGTGACCCTAGTTACTATAAATCAAGAGAGTAATTCGTGTAGCTTTTAATTAGAAAGCAAAAGTTGAGAGGACAACCAATCTGATAACAACTGAAGATGAAAGAGATGAAAGGAAGTGATTGCTGGCTGGGAGAAAAAAAAAACTGATGAAATAAAATGTTGGAGAGATGAATGGATGTTTTGTATCAGAAGTTTGGAATAGGAGTTCAAAATTTCTTAAGGATTTTTTTGGTTGGACTATCTGGAATTGTGTTTTCTCTCAACTATTATAAGCATCTCAGATAGATAGAGCCCTGGCTCTGGAATCAGGAAGATGAGTTCAGATTTAGTTTCAGACACTTACTAGTTGTGTGACCCTGGGCAAGTCACTTAATCTCAGTCTACTTCAGTTTCTTCAACTGTTAAAATGGGAATAATAATGATAATCTACTTCTTAGGGTTGTTGTAAAGATCAAATGAGATAATATTTGTAAAGCACTTACCACAGCACCTGGCACAAAGTAGGCACTTAATAAATGCTTGCCTCCTCCTTCCTTTGGCTTCTGAGATCCCTTCTAGTTCCAGATCTAAGCTCCTATGCCCAATCAGATATCTTGGACTTCTGTGACATCAACAGCTTACATGATGTGATTTCTTCACAGCTTTGATCTCAGTTTCTCTACCCCAGGGGTCTGTGAACTTTAAAAAAAAAAATTCTTATTTTGATAGTCATATTCAATACAACTGAACACAATTTCAATTTAATTAGTTAAACACATATAATTGATTTCTCTCATAGTACCATGTGTTTTATTTTCTATATTTGAAAACATTCTAAGATCACCTCCAATTTATCCTGCATACATCTTGTTTGTACAGTTCTTTATTGTCTCCTTCCATTTGATTCTCCACTCTTTGATGTTGCCTGTCTTTGTATACATAGAACTTAACACAGTGTATCCAAGCAAAGAGTTAAGCACTTTCTAAATGTTTGATTTCACTTGTATTGAGAAGGAAGAGGTACATAGGCTTCTTTCTCCAAATTGCCAAAGTGATCCATGACAAAAACAACCAAGAACCTCTGCTGTACCCTTTAGGGGTGGGGGTGGGGAAATTCATCATCTTGTGGTTAACTTGATGAACTTCTCTGAATTTTCAGAGACCGATTCCAGATGGTTTTCACTGGTCCATAATTCTTAGCTTTTCCAAATTTGCAAGACCTGCCAGAATTTGCTCTTTATTGGCATGTTAGTCAAAGATTCAAGGTCCCCTTAACAATAGGTTGAAGCATCTGAAGCAAGCTTGAACAACAATGTAGTTTTTAAAAATCTTTTCTAAAATAAAAAAAAACAAAACAACAACAACAACAAAAAACAACAAAACAAAACCCTTCCCTCCCCCCTTTAAATCTGCACTTTGGCACTTTCCTTTTTAAAAAACAGTGAGTTTTTTCCTAATTCCTTTAAGCAAAAAAAAGAAAAAAATTCAAACATCCACGGAAGTGGTGAGAAAATTCTAAAATATATACTATGGAGGCAACTGTATGACATTTTTCTGATCGAAGGGGCTGCCCTGTAGCCCCTAGGACACTGCTTAACACCTAAACAAAATCAGGGTTTGCACTAGGTCACTTAAGAAAATTAAACAAATCAAACTTTCCACATTAATCCAAATATGCTATTGTAAATTCTAACAATTTTTGCTTTATTTAAAAAAGATTGGCAGCCTGACCCAGAATAAGCATTTAATAAATGCTTCTTGATTTGAGAAAGGCAGCTCAGCTTTACTGAGCTAGTTTTTAAAGCATGCCTTCAACTTGGCTGTTGTTTTCTGAGGTTATTTCAATTCGCAAGAGTATTTCATTATACTTGGCAGGCTGTGCAAGAATTGAGAAAGAAAAGCCTTATTTAACCCTGTCCGTGCCGCCAGGTCGGCGGTCGCTACCCAGAAGAGTCAACTTTACTCAGTCCCTCCCACCCCACGCCAGGATGATATCCCAGGATAGGACGATGCGCCTCCTCGCTTTAGCTCAGTCTGGGTCCTCTGCCTCGCCTCTGGGAGGGAGGGGCCAGAGCGCAGACTCAGGTTGTCCGGAAAGCTCCACTTAGGCAGGGGTTGGCGGGGGTTAGGGGGTGGGGAAGTGGTGCGGTGAGTAGCCGAGTAGGGGGAATCGTAATTGGCTCGCAGGATTCTCTTCCCTGCTTCCACCAGAACTTTCGGGTCGGGACGCGGGCCCTTTAAAAGAGAAGCCAAGGCTCCCTCCAGCGCCTGGAACTGGGCGGGTAATAACAACAATTAAAAAACTTTTTCGACTACGTCTGCCGCTTCCGCCCCCTTCGTAGAGTTTCCTGCGCCTTCGCTCCGGACATCTGTGAACTTCCTGACCTCTTTCTCCGCCGACCCTCGGGGCCCAGACCGTTGGTGGTTGGCCCAGCCTGGGCTCGCCCCGCGACGGCGGCGCCCCCTAAGTCAGGGCGCTGCCATGGACCACCTGAACACATTCTCGAGCAAGAGCGGGCGCCTGCTGCGGACCACTGCCTACCGTCTGTGGGGAAGCAGTGGCCACAGTAGCAGCAGCAGCAGCAGCAACAGCGACATGCCTCCTAGGCAGGTGAACTTCCAAGATTTCCTGAGGGAAGATTCGCAGCTGGGGACCTCGACCGTGCTTGGTGAGGCTTCTGCGTACCCCATAAGACCGTGATCGGCGGTGGGGGCCGGGGCAAGAAGAAGGGAGGATGTTTGGGGTAGTGGAGGTTCAGGAAACCGAGTGTTTGTGTAGGAATCCTGTGCGCGCGCGTGCAACTATCCTGGCCTCCAGGTGTGTGCGTGAGTGGGTGTGCGCACGAGTAGGAATTTGGCCGGAGCTCTTATCCCCAGGTATGGGTGCATAGGTATGTGTCTGTGCAGGAATCCTGACCACCAGCGTGCGTGCGTGTGTGTGTGTGTGTGTGTGTTTGGCTATCAAGTGTGTCTGACTAGAAATCGTGGCCACCAGCCATATGGCTTTTTTTTGTGTCTGTGCAGGAATCCTGGCCACTGCTGAATAATTATTTGTGGGTGTGTGCCAGCCTCCACGTGCAAGAATTGTGGCTGCTAGACATACGTGTAGTTTTTAATGCCTTTTTATGTGTTGCGTGTGTCTGCTGGATTCTTGACCCCTAAAACTCGGGGTTATACGGATGCTCCGGAATATAGGGAACCTATTGAAGGAGAATGGGGTTATGGGGAAGGCATATCCAAGTACTGTGCCAATTAATGGGTTATATGATTCTTGACCTGTAGCGTGTGACCTTGTTTCAAAAGTATACATATGATATACAAATATAAATGTACATATGTTTATACACACATTTATCACTTTATTTCAGGATAATTGGTTCCTTTTGTAGTGGTCCTTAGACATCACTAGCCTGTCAAAAGAGGTCCATGATACTTAAAAAAGGTTATTTAAAATAAAACTTAACTCTAGTTAGGACAATACTTCCTCCTTGCTAGTTATTTTTGCTGGGCAGTCCTGCTTTCCCCACTTCAAAGACTTTATTTTCCAATCCCAATAAAGGATACACGGAAAAGAAACCTCTGAGGCTTTTAAAATGAAAGTAAACATTGTGCCAGTTGCAGCCCCTTATCTCTGATATTCTTTCATTTTCTCATCATTCGTTGCTCAATGTATGATTTCTTTGCCAGCCTTTTCAAATGTGTTTTTGCCACTGGAACAATTAAATCAACCTGAGTCTTAAAATATTTTGATATGAATAATCTTGAACTGAAATACTTTTTCATTTTGCTAGTTTTTAAAAAATATATAATTGACTTCCTTTGTAATCCTGTGTTTTATTTATTGGATTTAAAGTCATCATTTTGAGAAGGCTAATATAGGTTTCATCAAACCACCAAATGGGTACGTGACATAATTAAGGCTAAAAAGTTCTGTACACATAGTGTCCTCTGATTACATAAGAGATATAGGTTTAAATGAGACATGCTGTTCTTAATATGTCTTAAAATGGCTACAATTTTCAACTCCTTTGCCATTTGTAGTGATGATTATAAATACTTTATTACTAATTTCTCTCATCACAATGGCTTTGTTCCAAATTCTTTATATTTTAATTTAATAACATTATTTTGAGGAAACTGTAGACAATCCATATATAAAATTAAAATGTGTTTAGCATTTTTTTTTTTTTAGTTTTCTCCTCTGTGGTCTAATTATAAAAAGAATTCTCTATTAGTATTTCACTGGTTGGCTCAATTCCTTCTCCCTTTAAATAAAATTCTTAGTTTGAATTTATTTATAAGCGATAGAAGATAATGTTGATAAAATGTCTAATTTTTGCTAAATTTCTTGTTTAATCTTGAACATTTGTTAAAGGCATTTTAAATAAAAGTTTATTGGATGGAATGGATTTTTGGATTTTAATATGGTTACTAGTTTAAGTAAATTTGCTTGCTAGATTCTAGCATTTTTGCTCAAATGACCCTGGAAGCTAAAACCGTTCTTCCTTTCTAGTCTTTGTTACTTATACATATGTAAATAAGTAATATGACTACATAATAATATAGTTATATTCTAGTGGACTTATAATGTCTGGATATCCCCAATATGAATGCAGGTCATAAACCATTCCTATATGACTTTTCCAATAAATTTGCTCTACATGTCTAGTTCCTTCCTCTCATTCTCTTGACATAGCTTAGATACTCCTGGGGCCCTCAGATGGTTTGTTAGGGTGTTGCAGTCTGGCCATACACAATTTTTTTTCAGCAATATGCCTCTTTATGCACTTTTGGGTCATTCCTACTTTTGGTTCTTTTAAGACTTGCTAGTTAAATCTGTAAAAGGATTTATTAAGCTCTTCTATACCAAGCACTCCTTTTGAAAACAGAGGAAAGAAGCTCAAAACAGTTATTGCCTATATAGTGTAAATGAAAGATAATCTTAGAAAGAAAGCACTGAGCTTATTCTTGAAGGAAGACAAGAGGGAGAGGAAGAGGAAGAATTCTCCCTTCCTTAGGGGACAGCCAGTGAAAAACTGTCCTGTAGAGTTTCATCAAGAAGGTGAATGAATGCCCCTGGATCACAGAATATGTGGAAAGGTGTAAGAAGATCCTGAAGGTAGGAAGGACTTTAAAAGTCACTCAGAAGGTTTTATATTTATTCCTGGGCTAACAGAGAACCTCTAGAATTTAGTGAGTAGAGAAGGTGACCTGGTTAGACCTGCACCTATGGAAGATTGCCTCAGCATCTAAGTGGACAATGGACAGGAGTGGGGAGAGACTTGTGGCAGGGAAACCAGCTAGAAGGCTTATTGCTGTAATGCTAAGTGTGTGCTGAAGAGGACCTGCACCAGAGTCCTGCAGGTATGAGTGGAGAGAATGGGACATATGTAAGAGATGTAATTGCAGAAATGACAAAACTTAATAGCTTAGAAAGGTGGTATAAGTGAGAGAAATTGAAGAAGACCTTAAGGTGAATGGGTGAGTAGGAGGGTAGTGGTGTGCTTGACAATTTTAGGGAAGTTTGGGAAGAGGAAAAGGTTTTGAAAATTGAGTTTGTGATGTGTAGGAGGCATCTGGTACATGATGAACTTAGGAGAGAGATTAGGGCCAGATGTAATTATGTAAGCATTAACACCATATAGCAGATATTTAATCTATGCTTCTTGACTGATTCACTGACCAAAAGATTATTGATATTATTAAAGAGGGGCCTTTGTTTCAAGAAGAACCCTGGAATCATTATAAAGAACTTAGAGATTTCCCAAGGGCAATCCAGCCTGCTTCCATCCTATTTGTTGCTCATTTGCAATGACTTTCTGATATAGTCTTACACAGTAAAAGTCTTCATATCCTTGTTTGCCTGAACTTGAGTTGAGTGATTATAAGTTTCATTTAGGAGACTCTGTAGTGGTGATTCATCTATATATATAGTACCATACACTTTGCATTGTTCTAAGGCAGAAGAGTGGTAAGGGCTAGGCAAGGACGGTTCAGTGACTTGTCCAGGGTAACATAACTAGGAAATGTTTGAGGCCAGACTTGAACCCAGGACCTCCTGTCTCTAGATCTGGTTCTCAGTCTACTGGGCCACCCAGCCGCCCTCCTTTTTTTTCTTTTAGAATCCGCATCTTCCATGGTACTTGACACTTGGTGAGCATAGATCTTGCCTCATTGGATGATGATAATAAGAAAGCTATAGAACAAAATACTTTTCTGTCATATCTTTCAAAGAAAAATGATTTTGTCATATTTTGTTGGGGGAGATCCTTCAAGTCAGTCTTTTTTATATTTTGAATTAGTTACTTTTTATATAGTCAGCAAACAGTATTTACTGTAGAATTTGTATTCTCAGCATTCTTGTCAATTACTTATGTGAATAAAGATGTTATGCTATAGGATTTTGTTTGAGAAAGTCTGCAGGTTTTTTTTTTCATTCTTCTAACAAGAGTGGTATCGATGTATACAAGTTAATTCCCACATAAATCTTATAGAGTTGAAGATAGCTTGGTTGATCTCTCTTTTTATTTGGTTAACAAACTGAGAATTTTTCCAAGCCTTTAACATTTTCTGCTCTTTCAGATACTTTGAGAATTAATCCTTTAACACAACAAAATTTCATTGAGCCTCCCTTGTCAATAATTGGTCTGATTTCACTTCTTTTCTGGTCTTTTTCAGTGCCATTTCTACTTGTTCATGCAGCACATCTCTGGGACTATGTTTTTAGAGTCTACCAGTGTTATATTATGATACTTTTAGATTTCTCTTTTGGCCTTGCTCATTAAAAGTTTTTATTATAAAAACTCTTTTTAGATCTTTTTCATTTTTATTCTGTTTATACTAAGGATAGTGTCATCCTTAAGTGCCTTTGGAATGGGTTTACTAGTTGAGTCTCTTGCCAGGTTTTCTTTAAACTTGTTCTTCCCACTGCTTCTTACTATTTTATGAGGCAGTAGTACTCAGAATCTTCTCATATCCTCCTGTTAGATTTTATAAATGATTGTGTATTCTTTGCCAGTGTTGCCTTTTGGCTGCTCAATCATTCTGTTTGGCAAGGAGATCAAGCATATTCTGGCTGAAGAACTTTCTATGTTCTTTTGACTTTGGTGCCATAATTTTGGAATTAAGTTAGGAGTTATTCCAATGCCAATCCCGCTAATTGAAACCTGTATGATCTTCCTTATCTGAAAAATGAGGAGGTTGGACTAGATTGTCTCCAATGTATCTTCTAGCTCTAAAACTATGATTTGATTTACATTGGTTAAACTTTTTAAAGAAGTTTACAAGAAGTTAATAAGTTATATAGAATATATAGAAGTTAATAAGATGCCACTTGCTGCAATGGAGAGATTTGGGTTCATCATAATACAATATTTCACCATGAGACAGTCAACCTGGTACATTCTTTGTCCACTGAACATGACTGGTGATTTCTCACCTCCATGCTTTGTTCATGTCATTATTTTCCTATGTCTGGAATATACTCCTTTAATATTTTTGACAATTGAATTCCTGTCCTATTCAAATTTCCCTTTCATGAACTCTTAATTCAATTTTGTTTCATAGTTCTATTTCTATATGTTGCACTGGTAAAATGTAAGAGGATATAAGAGAGGAAAGTAGCAGAAGAAAAGGAAAAAATCATGGGCATTATTACTCCAAAAAGGCAACTATCAATGTTTATGGCTATTTTTTCACATCAATAAAATCTTTGGAAATGTTAATAGGCCATTTACTTATTAAGGATAATGTCAGATATGCCCTTTTTTCCTAACAATACTACCTCTCTAGTGCAGGCTCTCATTACCTCACACCTTGATTATTGCAAAGGCCTGTTGCGGTATCATGACCATGTTATACACCAGACTCATTAAACTCCAGGGGCTCCTGATAGCCTCTAAGATCTGATACAAAATGCTTTTTTTCACATTCAAATTCCTTCCTAGCCTAGCTCTCTCCTTCCTTAGGCTTCAATATATACTCATTCCAGCTCTTGTCTCTGAGCATTTTCTCTGGCTGTTTACTGCCCCAGGAATGCTGTCCCTCCTCATATTGCTTACCAGCTTCCCTGACTTTCTTGAAGTCTCAACAAAAATCCTGTCTTTTATAGGAAGCGTTTTTTCAAATCCATCTAAATGTAGTGCCTTCTCTTCAGATTATTTTTTGTTTATCTTGTATTGAACTTCTTTGTACATATTTATTTGTTTGTTTCCCCAATGAGGTTCTTAGCTCCTTAAGAGTAGAAAGTATCTTTGCTCCTTTTTGTAGCTCTACTGTTTAGCACAGTGCCAGGTTTATAGTAGGCAAATGTTTATTGAATGACTGAAAATGCAACAAGAGGATAGTCAAGCTTTTTCAGCTTTGTTTCTATTAGAGATCATAACTTCACTATTATACAGTTGACTGAAATGAGATTATAAGATCTTGCTGTGTTTCAGAAAAGCATTTGACTATAGAGCAAAATGCAACATAGATTAAAACCAACAGATTTATGTTTTCCAAGAGTGTTCACCACTGTTATTTTTCAGAGTACAAATAAGAGGATTCCATGTGGAAAAATTGAGTGAAGAATGTTTATTATGTAGATCTTGGACACAGTTGGCTGGACAACTAATGAGTTGGTTCAGCTCTGTCTCTCTGCCTTCCTGTCTATATCTGTTTATCTAGACTACCTATCCATATTATTTGTGTTTTTAATTTGGAAACACTACCCACAGAAGAGGAACTGAACTCTGAGGAAAATGTATTTGGAAATTTGTGATGTACTTCTTTGGTAGATATTCTAATTCCACCTTCCCCCTCTTAGCATAGTGCCTGGGATTTTTCCTTATAAAAAGAAATAATTATGAGATTAAAACTTTATTTTATTTTTTTAAAAAGGTTTTAATTGGAGCTTTGCAGTAGTTTTTAGAACAATAAGTCAAATGTTGATGGGTTTTTTTTTGCTAGAACATTTCTAACAAAATTGTGTAATAGCACTGTAAAATATCCTTTACTTCACAGTTCATATTTTCCCAATATTATAGAGTAATTATTACAAAACACCTTGTAATGCAACTCCATGAGTCACCCTAAGACTTAACTCTTGAATATTCAACTAGTTCCCTTTTGAATAATAATAGTTTGTATATAGTACTGTAAAATTTGCAAAGTGTTTTATATATTATATATATTTTTTGTATTTACAATCACCCTATGTGGTAGGTTTTATTGCTATTCTTATTCTATAGATGAGGAAACTGAGTTTGAGAAAGGTAACTTGCTTGGAGTCACATAGATAGTTAAAAAAACCAAAGTTTACTAAGGCCAAGTCAGTTCTACCTACAGCACCTCATGTTATCTTTGTTAATTGTTTTCATCTTTAATTGTTAACTACTATATCTACCAGATTCTCTTTTGGCAAAGTCATCCTTGTTGTTAAGTATTTTGGAATTAATGTTGATTTCTAGATTTTCAATTTCCCAGCATTTTTATAATTTTTAGTACAAAAAAAACCTAAACAGGTGCCAAGAGATTAAAAAAAAATTATCCATGTTTTGTGGTGTAGTTTCTGTATTAGCAGCAACAAACTTTTATTTTTTATTTTTATTTTTTTATTTTTTGGAGCCTTTAGATTTTTATCCTTATAGATAAGGTAAAAAGCTTCAGTTTTTTTTTAGCCTTTGCAACTATTACAGCAGCAAATATAATTATCCAGTCTTTCCATGAGTTCAATCTCAAATCTCTTTTTCTAATATCCTTAATGTAATTTTAGCTTTTTTCTTGTATAAGGGCCATACTTTTAGGCTTGTGTTGTTCATGAGAACCCATTAATTCTAAGATATCATTCTTTTAGATTCAATGTTAGTTATAATTAAAAAAAGCTTGCTGTCCCCAGTGGTTGATTTATACATCATGCTGGTCTGATAACCTATCATTGTGTCATAGGTATTTACTTTTACCAGGTTCTTTATGGGTGTTTCTTTGTAATTTCTTCTTCCTGTTTGTTTGGGGTAGCTCCTCTTCAGCACTATGTTGGACATGTATTTTAGGATCATGGCATTATCCATCTCTAATTCTTCATAAGTATGTATCCATTACAACATAATCCTATTAAGGTGGAATGAACATTATTGCATTACTGCCATGCCTGAAGGCTAGCTCTATTCCATACTTTTTATTTGTTGTTGGTGATTTTTTGGGCTATTTTATATTTATTATGATTAGTATATGTTTGGTCTTACTACAGAGTAGCACAACTGTATTCAAACATTTCTGCCTTTGTTTTAATGACAACCGATTCAGATAATAAAGTTTATTTTAAAATAATTTAATCATGTATATACCAGTGAGATGATCTGTACCTGTAGAATATATTTCTTGTCATCAGTATTTTGACATCTGCAGGCTATTTATCTACTGCCTTAAAACATGCTGGTATCTCCCTCATAAGATTAATGCCTCTACTTTCCTCTCACTCTATTCTTAATCCTTTGCAATTTGACTTTTGACCTAATCATTCAACTGAAACTGCTTTCTGCAAAGTTATAATGATAATAATAATAATAGTAGCATTTACATAGCTTCTAAGTACTTTGCAAAAAGATCTCATTTGATCCTTTCAGCTATCCTGGGAGGGAGGTGCTATTATTATCCTCATTTTATACAAGATGAAACTGAGGCAAACAGAAGTTAAATCACTTCTTCAGGGTACATAGTTAAGTATCTAAGGCCACATATGAATTCAGGTCTTAGTGACTGTGCTGTGCCACCTTAGCTGCCTCGCTACCAGTGATCTCTTAATTCCCAGTTCTAAAAGCCTTTTCTCAGTCTCTTCTTTCTTGACCTCTCTGCAGCTTTTGATACTGCCCATCACCCTCTTCTGCATACTCTTTCTTTGCTGTGCTCTGTGCTCAAGACACTGATATCCATGGGTTCTGCAGTTTGACTGTTCCTTCTCAGTCTTATTTGCTTGATCTTCCTTCAAATCACACCCCAAAGACTGTCCTGAGCCCTCTTCTCTTTTTCCCCTGTACCATCACCATGGTTCAATGAGCATCTCCATGCCCAGGATTCTCAGATCTATTTATCTATCCCTAACCTCTCTCCTGACTTATTGTCTCACATCACTAATTCCCTCTTGGGCATCTTGAACTAGATATCTTATTGGCATCTTAAACTCAATATGTCCAAAAGATAATTCATCATTTTCTCCTCCAATTTTTCTCTTCCCAATTTCCTTCTTGTAGTAGGAATACCACTACTACCCTCCTTCTCAATTGGATTCACATCATCATTATCTTCCTTTTTTTATGTCTCCTCTCATCTGACCCAGCCACCACCTTCTTTCAGGCCCTCATCAGCTTATACCTATATTAATTGAAGTAGCCTTCTCGTTAGTCTCTCTGCCTCAAATCCCCCCCCATTCCAGTCCATCTTTTACTCAGCTGCCAAAGTGATCTTCCTAAAGTATAGGTTTGACCGTGTCTGATACATACACACAGCCCACTCAGTAAACTCCAGTGCCTCCCTCTTATAAAAGCTATTCTCAACTTTGGCAACTTGGTCCAGTATAAATTTTTATGTTATTTAATCTTTTTTTTTTAATCTTTACCTTCCATCTTAAAACCAATACTTTGTATTGGTTCCAAATGTTATTTAATCTTATTTGGGTCCTTACTGCTTTTGCATAGTAAGGACTATTATTTTCTTTTTGATTCTCTACACACAGTGATTATTCCAAATAAATTTGTTTAAAACATTGTTTACTCTGGGTTTATGATACTTGATAACCGTGTTTCATTAAAATTGATTTTCTTCCTAATCCTATGTATTTTAATCTGTGTATTCAAAAACATTCTGAGATAGGGTGAATAGGGTTCCCCAGAGTGCCAAAGGGAGACTGACATAAAAAATGTTAAGAGCTTGTGTTAGAATAGTTCTTTTCATTGATGCTTTTTTTAATATTCATTTCTTCCTCTCAGCTCACTTCTTACTTTCCTGAGAAAATAGAGGCAATCCACTGTGAGTTTCCTCTTCATTCTTACAAGCTTTTCCATCTCTGAGCTTTCTCCTCTAATGGAAATATACTCCCTCCTCACATCGGCTTCAGAATTCCTCTCTTCCTCATAACACTCAAGGACCATCTTATGGAGAATAAGAATTGCATCCTTTGTATTTGTATCCTCAGTGTGTAGTACAGTGCCTGCCTACTGGAAGGGACAGCTTGTCTACTTGTGTTTTTTATCTCAATTCTCTTCTTCCCCTAATCCGTTGGTCATGTTTAGTCTCTCCATATTTACTGGCTTCTCCTCAAGTTTCCTGTATCCTTTAAAAAAAAATCTTCACTTAATCCTGACATATTTTTAAATGATCACTTTAAATCTATTTGTAGTCAGACTTTAAGAAATAGTTGTCTATTTCTGTCAATGCCATTCTCATTGCTTTCATTTCTTCAATTCTTGTTCCTTTCTTACCTTTTGCAATCTGGCTTCTGACCTCAGTATGTTTTTGAAATAACTCTCTTTAAAGTTCTTAAATTCTAGTGCCTTCTCACCTTTATTTCCTGCCTATAGTTTCATATCCATTGATTGATTCTGCAATCATTCTTTTAAGTTGAGTGCTGTAGGCTATTTTTATTTAGTCAAAGTTGTCAATTTTTCCTTTTTTGATCTCCTAAGGCTTGTTTGGTTAAGGATTATTACTTTTGGCCCATTTATGAAAAGGTACTTGATGTTGTTCAGAACCCTTGACCCCCTTCCTCAGTTTCCTTCTCTGCAAAATGGGATAGTTCAGCATTGTTGTGAGGATCAAATGATAAAACTTGTGAAATGTTTTATGAATCTTAAAACATAAAAGTGCTATTATACTTATGATTAAAATAGATTTTAGAAAAATAGGTTGGTGAGAGTTTTTATTTTATTATATAGTTGTATTGCATCTTTACTCCATTGCAACACATATTTCATAATCACTTTCTTTTTTGGAAGCTGATAACTTTTCTCTAAATGAATGAATGCGTATTAACTTTTTTCAAAATAATTGGGTGCAAGCATAGGAAATCCTGGCTTGAGTAGATTAGAATATTGAGATTCCCTACATTTGTCAAATTTATATTTGTTTCCTACATACATGTTTAAAGTGATTGCTCTGTTTTTCTTTACATCCCTTTTCCCTCTTTCTGTGTTCATTTGATCCTAATGATAATATCAGATTATACTTCAGTTTTTTAGTATCTCCAAGATGGATGCTTCTGCATATATACTTTGTGGATCTTACTACTAACTAATGTGTTTGATAAATGGGTTCTCACTGTTTGAAAAATGTGTGGAGGTTTCTTCTTTTTTTTTTTTGGTCTGGATGAGTTCTTCAGTGAGGAACTTTACCTTCTAGCAAAGTGCATTGGCATCTGCCTCATTTTATGTAGTCTTGGAGTGTTTCCTAGAGCACCCACAAGTTAAATGTATTCTCAGACCTTTGTGTGTTTGTCATTGAATGACTCAGCTACTATGTGTTAAAAGGCAGAAATCCATGAGTTGAATAAGACTAGCATTCTGTCTGCATAACTATGCTATCTTGTATTGAGTCTGTAAGGAATTAAATTTTAGGTTTTTATGCTAATATGAGAATTCTGTAGTAATATTGTGGTCACCGATTTAAAGATATTATAACTTAAGTAAAAAATGACTTTTAGTAGCTTTATTTACAAAGAGATAGAAAGTAAAAAAGAAAAAAGATAGCTAAAGATTAAGGTTTTAGCAAGCCTTCTAGCCCTTCTCCAGTGAAGTCAGGCTCAGCCCTGAAGGGTCTTCCCCATATCTGGTAGTGTCTTCTTCCACCAGTGCAGCCTCCTCTAAAGCCAAGGCAGGAATCTCTGGTACCAATCTCTCCAGAAGCCAGGAAAGGAAGGCCAGCTACTCACCCACCCAAAACAAAGTTCAAAGGAGAAGAACAAGGAGCAGTCCTCCAAGACACAGTCCAAGAGCCAAGGTTGAAGGTCCCCTGGACAGGAAGTTCAGGACCTTCTATAGTCCTTTTTTCATGTCACTTCCTGTCCCTTCCTCCACTTTATGGGAACCAATTGCAGTCTTTCAATTTGCCTAGCACTTCCCAAGGGTAGGCAGTGGCCTCTGGAGTTGTCACCCACTTTAGCAAGTGATTTGTGAACTCTCTTACTTAGTGTTAAGTAGGGGTGATACATTTTTTATTAATTAATTTAAAAGTTGCTGATTGATAGACAAAGAAAGTTTGGTTCACTTTTTACAATTCCAAATGGGAAATAAAAATGAGTACTAATTAATATTTATCTTCATTGGCAATTTTAGTTTTATATATTAATTCTTACTCTCATCTTATTTTATCTTTTTGTGCCTAAATTGTTCTAATATGTTGATCTGGTGGCTTTCCTTCTTTTTAGGAAAGGAGAATGAATGTTTATTTCCATCTCAGTTAGGCACCTTCCTTTGACCTTATTTCTTTGTTCTTTAACATTACTAGCCTACTTTTAAATTTACTAAAAACTTTTAAAAATATAGAAATCAAACTATTATCATATTTACAGTTTTAACAAGCTAGTTGCATTTGCAGAAAAATGAAAAAGTTTTTTTCTGTATATGGGGTGTTTGGAAGAACTTCTGTAATTCAATTCAGTAAACAGGTAATAAGGTAAATGGAAAGGATATAGAGTTTGGGATCCAGAGGACCCTGGGTTTGAATCTTGGCTCTTTATCAATTACTATCTGTATTACCTTGAATTTATATAATTTATATAACCATTTGCCATGGTCTTCTAAAATCATTGATAATATTCAACAGTTAAATTTAATCATCTTTGGTGACTTGAACTCATTAAGATAGGTTATGTTTTTTATTACCTGCATCTTGCTATGTACTTTATTACTTAAATCTATTTACACCAATATATGGAAAGATCTGAGTTTTTTGCAGGGAACTCTCTTCACTGTTGCAAAGTACAGCTTAAGACTTTGGCTTACTAGATAAGTTTCCTAGAGAATGACTGGCTCAGAGTCAACATAGCAAATGAGTTGTGGAATTTGAATCTAGAACTTCTTTAACTCCAACATTTTAGCCATTGTGCTTTGTTTTTAAGGTCTCAATTTTTATAGGTCTCCAGATGCCGTGCTTTTCTTAACACAACTTAATGACTACTTTTTTCAGTGTTGGGAAAACTAACAGCATAATTGGTCATATCAATAAGAAAATCAACAGAAACCATATAATTGTTTCAATAGATGCACAAAAGCTTTTTATAAAAGAGAACACCAATTCCTACTAAAAACACTAGAGAATGTTGGAATAAACGTAACATTCCTCAGAATGATAAACAGCATTTATCTAAAACCCTCAGCAAACATTATCTGTAATGGGTAAGATCAGGAGTGAAAATATTATCACCACTGCAATTTAATGTTGAGCTAGAAATGCTATTTATAGCAGTAAGAGAAGAAGAAATCAAAGGAATGACTAGGTAAATGAGGAAACAAAGCTATCATTCTTTGCAGATGATGTGATGGCATACCTAGAGAATCAATCAAAAAACTAATCAAAATAATCAACAGCTTTAGAATAGTTGCAGGATAGAAAAGAAACCCTCAAAAATCATCAGCATTTTTCTCTATGCTATCAGTAAAGCCCAACAGCAAGAGATAGAAAAAGAAATCACATTTAAAATAACTAAAGAAACAGAAGAACATTATACACAGTAACAGCAATATCATATGATGATCATCTGTGAAAACTTGGTTTGCTCTCAGCAGTTCAGTGATCTTGGAAAATCCTGAAAGATGAAGAATGCTATCCACCTCCAAAGAAAGAACTATTGGAGTCAGATGGATGCAGATCAAAGCTTTACTGACATTTAATATCAGTATATTTGTGGTTTTATTTTGGAGTTTTAGTTATTATGAGTATGCTCATACAACAATGACCAATATGGATGTGTGTTTTGCATAATGGAAATAAGGCAAACCACTTCAGAATCAAACTGCCAAGACAAACTCAGGAACTATATGATCATAACTACAAAACACTTTTCACACAAACAAAAATCAGATCTAAACAACTGGAAAAACATTAATTGTTCATGAATAAACTGAGCCAATATAAATAAAAATTACAATTCTTAATAAATTAATTACTTGTTCATTGCCATACTAATTGGACTATTAGCTTCACAGAATTAGAAAAAATAATAACAAAATGAATCTGGAAGAACAAAAGACCTAGAATATCAAGATAATTAATGAATAAAATATGAAGGAATGTGGCTTAGGTCTATCAGATCTCAAACTATAAAAAGTGGCAACCATCAAAACAGTCTGGCACACCAAGAAGTAGAGTGGAGGACAAATGGAATAGACTAGAAATCAACACATGATGGTAAGTGACTATAGTAACCTAGTGTTGAACAAATCCAAAAATTCTTTTGGGAGGAGAAGAACTTCCTATTTGACAATAACAGTTGGGAAAAATGAAAAACAGTATGTTAGAAATCAGGCGTAAACCACATACAAAGTAAAGTAAAAATGGATACATAATTTAGAAATAAAGGGTGACACCATAAACAAATTAAAGGAGCACAAAATAATTTACCTGACAGACCTATTGATAGGGAAGAATTTAGGTCAAAACAAGAAATAGAGAATATTATGAGATGTAAAATAGATAACTGATGATATTAAGTTTCTGCAAAAATAAAAGCAATGTAACCAAGATTAAAAGGCCAACAACAAACTGGGAAAAAATCTTTATAGTCAGCCTCCCTGACAAAGGCTTTATTTCTTAGTATATAGAGAATGAGCCAAATTTCTAAGAGTATAAAGCATTTCCCAGTTGACAAATGGTCAAAAGATATGAACAGGCAATTCTTCGAAGAAATGAAAACTATCTTCAGTCATAGAAAAAATGCTCCAAATCACTATTGATTAGTGAAGTGCAAATTAATACAACTCCTTCTGTGCTACCTCATACCCACCAGACTGGCTAACAAGACAAAAAAAGAAATGAGAAATGTTGGAGAGGATGTGGAAAAATTGAAACACTTGTACAATGTTAGTGGAGCTGTGAGCTGATCCAACCATTCTCGAGAGTGATCTGGAACCATCTCCATAGAGCCATAAAACTGTGCATGTCCTTTGACCCACTACCACCATTATTAGATGTGTATCCTAAAGAGATTAAAGATAAGAGGAAAGAACTTATCTATACAAAAATATAGCAACTCAGTGGTGACAAAGAATTGGAAACTGAAGGGATATCATTTGAGTGGGGAATGACTAAAGAAGTTGTGGTATGTCCTTGAAATGGAATACTATTGTGCCAGAAGAAATGACAAGCAAAGATCCACCCAAAACCTGGAAAGACATCTGTGAAGTGATACAAAGTCAAGTGAACAGAATTAGAAGAACTTTGCTCACGCTAACATGATGATCATTTGTAAATGACTTAATTATTCTCAACAAGGCTAGGATCCAGAACAATTCTATGGGACTCCTGACAAAAAAAGGATGTCTACTTCCAGAGAAGAAACATATGGAGTCCTAATGCAAATTGAAACAGACCATTCTTTATTTTCTCTATCAGTTTTTGTCTAATGTAAGTAATATGTGCCTTTTTTCAAAGTGACAAATCCAATATTTATTATATGATGATGTATATATAATGCATATATTCTGCCTTCTTGGGGAGATTGGAGTGGTGGGAGGGAGAAAAAGAACATGGATTGCAAAATGTCAGAAGACAAGTATTAAATTGTATTGACATGTAATCTGGAAAAAATTTTATAAAAAAAGTGTTCTGGGCATTGGGTTCAAATTCTTACTGAACTAAAGCAGCAGTGGGATTTGGCATCCCTCTGGGTGTCTAAGCAGCCCTTTTCATGATAGCACTTGCTCAACCTCTAGACCAGGGGTTGGCAACCTTTTTGGCCGTGAGAACCATAAATGCCACATTTTTTAAAACGTAATTTTGTAAAAGCCGTACAGTGTCACAGTGCACAGTGTGAGCTCCTGTAGCAGTGCGCGCTCCTGTAACAGCGCCTGAAAAAAATTGACTTTATGGCTCCTGCAGAAAGACCCATATGTTGCCGACCCCTGTTCTAGAGTAAAGAAGTGAGAAACGATGCCCTAAAATTTATGTGCTTTACCTATCCATGGCCTGCTTACTGTGGCAGGTGGGTATTCCATCCTGTGGTCATCACTTCTACACTAAATGTTTGACCACAGTCTCATACATCATACCCTGACCCTAACTTTGTGAAGTCTTTGGTCTTCTGAAAGGAAGGACGAACAGCTAGGCTTTCCTCTCCTCCATCACTAAATATGAAGGGAGTTCACATTTTTCTAAGGCTGCCATCATTTCCACTTCAGGCATTTGTGGGTGAGATTCAGGTCCAGAATAGCATTTCACTTATTTATTTTTTCTCTTCCTTTTGAGTGATGACACTGTCATTAAGTTAGGCCATGAAATTATTTTAAATTTCTGCATTGGGTATAAGGAATGTATCTACAGATGTCTGAATAATGGAATTTTCACATCATTCCTAACACTTATCGTTGCTCTGTTACAAGTCTGTGGTATATTTGGATGACTATTATTTTTTTCTATTTCTATTGATCTCCATCCTAATGCTTTCCCCCTAGTTCCTCAATTTCTTTACCTCAGTATATCTTATTAATAATGCATCACTTCTCCTCCTGTTTTGTAACTATGCTATTTTTAAAATGTAAGTTATGGAGTATCTTCTAGAGCCATATTTCTCTCAAGGATCTAACTCCATGAAGTCATTCAACATTTTACGTTCAGTTAAGTGAAGTGGTGACCCTTGGAATACAAATACAAACAGAGAGATATAATCCCTTCCATAAAGTAGTTTAAATTCTTTTTTTTTTTTTAAACCCTTACCTTCCGTCTTGGAGTCAATATTGAGTATTGGCTCCAAGGCAGAAGAGTGGTAAGGGTAGGCAATGGGGGTCAAGTGACTTGCCCAGGGTCACACAGCTGGGAAGTGTCTGAGGCCAGATTTGAACCTAGGACCTCCTGTCTCTAGGCCTGGATCTCAATCCACTGAGCTACCAAGTTGCCCAGTAGTTTAAATTCTGATGGAAGAAATATGCTAGGCCAGAATTGACCAGCTTGAAAATGAAGCAAAGAAGGCAAAAGATGATCTACAAAGAAAATCAGGCCAGAAGGACAAGGATGACCAAAAAGCCAGGGATGAAATCCAGTCATTAAAAAACAGAACTCAACAACTGGAAGCAAATGACTTCACAAGGCAGCAAGAATATATAAAACAAAATTTAAAAAATGAAAAATTTGAGGAGAATATGAAACACTTCATTGATTCAACCAAAGATCTAGAGAACAGAGCTAGAAGAGACAATTTAAAAATTTTTTGTTTACCAGAACATCATGATAAAAGAAAAAGTTTAGACATCATCCTACAAGAAATTATCAGAGACAACTGCCCGGACATTCTTGAACAAGAGGGAAAAGTGGAAATTGAAAGAATCCAAAGATCACCTCCTACATTTAATCCACAACTGACAACTTCCAGGAATATTAAGGCCAAATTCAAAAACTACCAGACCAAGGAAAAAATATTACAAACTGCTAAAAAGAAGTCATTCAGATATTGGGGAACCACAGTTAGGATAACAGAGGATCTGGCTGCATTTACACTGAAGGATTGGAAGGTATGGAACACAATATTCCAGAAAGCAAGAGAACTGGGTCTATAACCAAGAATCAACTATCCAGCAAAAATGACTATATTATTGCAGGGGAAAGTATGTTCATTCAATAAAATTGAGGACTACCAAGCATTCATCAAGAAAAAACCAGACGTAAACAGAGAGTTTGTCTCCCAAACACAGAACTTGAGAGAATCACCATAAGGTAATTAAGAGAATGAGTGGAGGAGGAAAAAAATCTTTCTTTAAGGGACCCAATTCAATAAATTTGTATCCCAAGAAGAAAAGAAGATATTGGCAAATATTAAAAATTATTATTACCAACAGTGTAACTAGAAGAAGTTTGCTAAGAGGGAACAACGACAAACTGTATAGAATGAAATGTCAAGCTATATATATGGATGCCTGGATGTATAAATAGATACAAAACTAGAGGGGGGATGAAGGTAATATTAAGAAAAATGGGAAAGCAAACAAAATGTAGCAAATTTATATTCCATAAAGAAGCTCGTGGGGCCAAGAGGGAAGAATAGCAATACACTGTAAGGGTGTAAAGAGGTTGGAGAGAGGAAATATTTAATACTTAAGTGCATTGAAATCAACTTAAAGAGGGAAAAACAATCAGATCCATTGGGGCAGAGAATTGATTCACACCCTTAGAGAAGTAGACACATAACAAAAGGACTGGTGGAGAGGGAAGTAACTCTAGGAAGGGAGTGGACGGGGGAAAGGGGTAGCTTAAAAAGATCCTAAAGAAAAATAAGAGGGGAATAAGAAGGGAGAGGGGAGAAAGAGAAGTACAATAAGTGAGGGCATTAGGGGAACTGATTTAAAACAAAACACTGATATAGAAGGAAATAGTGAAAGAAGAAAGGAAAGGACAAGGAGAGAGAACCAAAATGTTTGGGAATACATAGTTAATAATTATAACTCTGAATGTGAATGGGATGAACTTGCCCATAAAATGGAAGCAAATAGCAGGATTAGAAACCAAAATCCTACCATATGTTTTCTACAAGAAACACACATGAGCCAGGCACACATACATAGAGTAAAAATGAAGGAATGGAGCAAAATCTATTGGGCTTCAGGTGAGAAAAAGAAGGCAGGGGTTGCCATCATGATCTCTGACAGAGCTAAAGTAAAAATAGACATGGTTAAAAGAGATAGGGAAGGTAAATACATCCTAATAAAAGGCAGTATAAACAATGAAGAAATACCAGTACTCAACATGTATGCACCAAATGGTATAGCTTCCAAATTTCTAAAGAAGAAGCTAGTGGATCACAAGGATGAAATGGATAACAAAACTATACTAGTAGGCCCTATCAGATCTAGATAAATGAAACCAAAAAATAAATAAGAAAGAGATAAGAGTGGTGAATGAAACCCTAGAAAAATTAGAATTAATAGATATATGGAGAAAAATAAATAGGGACAAAAAGGAATACACCTTTTCAGCAGCACATGGAACGTTCACAAAGATAGATCATGTAATAGAACATAGAAACATGACAAACAAATGCAAAAAAGCAGAAATAATAAATACAACCTTATCAGATTATAATGCAATAAAAATAGTTATTACTATGAATACATGGAGAGGCAAACCAAAAACTAATTTGAAATTAAATAATATGATTCTCCAAAATAATTTAGTGGAAGAACAAACCATAGAAACAATAATTTCATTGAAGACAAATGACAGTGATGAGACTTCTTACCCAAACCTATGGGATGCAGCCAAAGTAGTTCTAAGGGTAAAATTTATATCACTGAGTGCATGTATTAACAAATTAGGGAGGGCATAGATTAATGAATTGGGCATGCAACTTAAAAACTAGAAAATGAACAAATTAAAAATCCTCAGATGAAAACTAAATTAGAAATACTAAAAATCAAAGGTGAAATTAATAAAATTGAAAGTAAAAGAACTATTGAATTAATAAATAAGACTAGAAGCTGGTATTTTGAAAAAACAGATAAAATAGACAAAATACTGATCAATCTGATAAAAAGGAAAGAAGAAAATCAAATTAACAGTATTAAAGATGAAAAGGGAGACCTCACCTCTAATGAAGAGGAATTTAAGGCAATCATTAAAAACTATTTTGCCCAATTATATGGCAATAAATATGGCAATCTAGGTGATATGGATGAATATTTACAAAAATATAAATTGCCTAGATTAACAGCAGAAGAAATAGAATACTTAAATAATCCCATATCAGAAAAAGAAATTGAACAAGCCATTAAAGAACTCCCTAAGAAAAAATTGCCAGGGCCTGATGGATTCACAAGTGAATTCTATCAAAACATTCAAAGAACAACTAATCCCAATACTATACAAATTATTTGATATGATAAGCAAAGAAGGAATCCTACCAAATTCCGTTAATGACACAAATATGGTACTGATTCCAAAGCCAGGTAGATCAAAAACAGAGAAAGAAAACTACAGACCAATTTCCCTAATGAAAATAGATGCAAAAATCTTAAATAGAATACTAGCAAAAAGACGCCAGCAAGTGATCAAGAGGGTTATCTATCATGATCAAGTGGGATTTATACCAGGAATGCAAGGATGGTTTAGCATTAGGAAAACCATCCACATAATTGACCATATAAAAAAGCTAACAAACAAAAATCACATGATTATCTCAATAGATGCTGAAAAAGCCTTTGACAAAATACAGCACCCAGTCCTATTGAAAACACTTGAAAGTATAGGAATAGAAGGACCTTTCCTAAAAATAATAAACAGCATATATCTAAAACCATCAACAAGCATCATATGCAATGGGGATAAATTAGAAGCCTTCCCAGTAAGATCAGGTGTGAAACAAGGATGCCCATTATCACCTCTATTATTTAACATTGTACTAGAAACACTAGCAGTAGCAATTAGAGAAGAAAAAAAGAAATTGAAGGTATTAAAATAGACAATGAGGAGACTAAGCTATCACTCTTTGCAGATGATATGATGGTTTACTTAAGAAATCCTAGAGAATCAACTAAGAAGCTTGTAGAAATAATCAACTTTAGCAAAGTTGCAGGATACAAAATAAATGCACACAAATCATCAGCATTTCTATATATTTCCAACACATCACAGCAGCAAGAGGTAGAAAGAGAAACACCATTTAAAATCACTCTAGACAATATAAAATACTTAGGAATCTATCTACCAAAACAAACACAGGAATTATACGAAAACAACTACAAAACACTTTCTAAACAATTGAAATTAGATCTAAACAATTGGAAAAACATTGATTGCTCATGGGTAGGACAAGCTAACATAATAAGAATGACCATTCTACCCAAATTAATTTACTTGTTTAATGCCGTACCTGTCAAACTATTAAAACTTTTTTATTGAATTATAAAAATCTATAACAAAGTTCATTTGGAAGAACAAAAGATCAAGAACATCAAGGGAAATAATGAAAAAAAAAGGTGAAGGAAGGTGGCCTAGCAATACTAGATATTTATACTATAAAGCAGTGGTCATCAAAATAATACGGTACTGGCTAAGTGATAGAAGGGAGGATCAATGGAATAGACTTGGGGTAAGTGATGTCAGCAAGACAGGGTATGATAAACTCAAAGAGCCCAACTTCTCGGACAAAAATCCACTATTTGACAAAAACTGTTGGGAAAATTGGAAAACAATATCAGAGAGATTAGGTTTAGATCAACATCTCACACTCTCTACACCAAGATAAATTCAGAATGAGTTAATGAATATAAAGAAGGAAACTATAAGTAAATTAAGTGAACACAGAATAGTATACTTGTCAGATATCTGGGAAAGGAAAGATTTTAAAACCAAGCATGTTAGAAAAAATTACAAAATGTAAAATAAGTAATTTTGATTATATTGAATTAAAAAGTTTTTTTACAAACAAAAACAATGCAACCAAAATAAGAAGGGAAACAAGAAACTGGGAAAAAAATCTTTATAACAAAAAATTCTGACAGAGGTCTAATTACTCAAAAATACAAGGAACTAAATCATTTGTATAAAAAAAATCAAACCATTCCCCAATTGAAAAATGGGGAAGGGATATGAATAGGCAATTTTCAGATAAAGAAATCAAAACTATCAATAAGCAAATGAGAAAGTTTTCCAAATCTCTAATAATTAGAGAAATGCAAATCAAAACAACTCTGAGGTATCACCTCACACCTAAAAGATTGGCTAAAATGACAACAGTGAAAAGTAATGAATGTTGGAGGGGATGTGGCAAAATTGGGAAATTAATGAATTGCTGGTGGAGTTGTGAACTGATCCAACCTTTCTGGATGGCAGTTTGGAATTATGCCCAAAGAGTACTAAAATAATGCCTGCCCTCTGATCCAGCCATGCCATTGCTGGGTTTGTACCCCAAAGAGATCATAGATAAAAAGATTTGTACCAAAATATTTATAGCCATGCTTTTTGTGGTAGCAAAAAACTGGGAAATGAGTGTATGCCCTTCAATTGGGGAATGGTTGAACAAATTGTGGTATATATTGGTAATGGAATACTATTGTGCTGAAAGGAATAATGAACTGGAGGAATTCCATGTGAACTGGAATGACCTCTAGGAATTGATGCAGAGTGAAAGGAGCAGAGCCAGAAGAAAATTGTACACAGAGACCAATACACTGCGGTAAAATGGAATGTAATTGGACTTCTGTACTAGCAACAATGTAGTGACCCAGGACAATTCTGAGGAGTTTATGGGAAAGAACGCTGCCCACATTCAGAGGAAGAACTACAGGAGAGGAAACACCGAAGAAAAACAACTACTTGAACACATGGGTTGAGGTGGACATGATTTGAGATGTAGACTTGAAACGACCACACCAATGCAACTATCAATAATATGGAAATAGGTCTTTATAGATGACATATTTTAAAACCAGTGGAAATGTGTGTCAGCTATGGGGGGTGCGTTTGGGGAGGTGAAGGGGAAAATAAGAACATGAATCATGTAACCATGGAAAATTTTTCTAAAAAATAAAAATAAAAAGATAAAGTAAAAAAAAGAAAGAAATGTGAAAGTCTTCTATCATCTGATAATTCAAATATTAACACTCCAGAAGTAGAATTAGTTGAAATTTTCTGAAAATTTTGCTTAAATTAATGCAGTAAGAATTGATCAGCATATCTGGCACCTGAGACTTTATCTAATGTTGGGACCATTTATTTTAGATCTTTCTTATGCTAAGATAGTTAGGACTGCTTTTCTTTTTCTGATTATTTTGTATTTCTTCCATGGGCCTTGTGCCCCTTCAGCTTTTGGAACATCTTGATTTTTCTCATTTATGTGTAAGACAAAAGGTTGTTTACTATACTTTATGTCTTTATGTATTCATTTGAGTCCATGATTTTTATTAATGGTTATTTCTTGCATTTTGTCTATTGTGAAATTCTGTAGATCTTTACCACTATTCTTTCTATATAGCTACTCTCTGTGATATCTAGCTTTGTTTTTTTGTATATACACACATACATGCATACATGTTTGCTTATATATATATATATATATACATGCATATATGTGTATTTTTATAAACACACACATATGGATGTGTAGTACACACATTTATAGTTGGAGGGAAGGAAAGAGAAAAAGGTAGCTTTCTTCCTCCTCCTTTTCATATTAAAGCTCTTTGCAGTACTACAAACTTCTCTATCCCTTGTTGGATGTACATTCTTTCAAGTTTCTACTTTCTGTATTTTAAACCATTCTAAAATTTAAATGCCATTCTCAAGACTTCATCTTTCCAACCAGCTGTTGTTCACTTTTCCCCAATGAAATACTCAAAATATGTTTGAATTTAATTATTTAATAATGTTATGACGATATAAGTGAGAGATTATGCATCAGGTTATTATTATTTTTAAATCAGTAGGAGTTTATAACTCCTAGAAACTCCTGAAAGAATTTACATGGAGTAAAGACTTGCAGCTTTCCTTGGCCTTACAACTTAAGTGTTTCCATCAATTTTTAATCTGACCTGCAGATGAACTGAGTTCTTGTTTCTTTAGGTTAAGGTTGAGAGAAGGAAGTGAGGCAAGATGAAACTAGGTGGTGGTGGTTGAGGGAGGAGGTTGTGAGGTTTAGTTTCTGGCATGTTCTTAAATAACGTCATTCATTTAATTTGCTACCTCTTTGATAAAACATATTTTATCTCTGATGAAGCAGATGCAATTTTATCTAGTCTTTGAATCTGCCTATTTTTGAGACTTTAGAAATTATGAGAATATTGTTGTTAAATTTGTGTCTTTGGGTTGTGGTTGAATAAATATCAAACTTCTAGAACATTTTTTGGTTCTTTGAGAAGTTGCATATTGCACTTGTTCTTTAAATTGATGGAGTTCTTAGGTAGATGGAAAGTAATAATTTGATATACCTTTTTGAATAAATACCTTCTGTTATTAAGTTGGTCTCTTTTAAGAATGAAAGAAAGGATATATGTATTGATATATTAAAAGTACTCTCAAAAAATTTTATGAGAAAATTGAGATCTTTGGGAATACTATGTGTACTCCCTTGAGTGATGTCTATGTTCTCTTATAAATCCTTCCACAATCACATCATAAATTAGAAAAGAAAAGAAATATGGCCCTTTGGTTAGAGAACCATGTGTTAGTGAGGATCACATTAAAAAAATGAACAATTTTGATTATCAAATTTCCAAGGTTTATACAAACAAATCAATTGTAGTAAAAATTTAAAGAAAAACAGATATAACTGAGAAAATATTTTTGTAGCAAGTTTTTCTGATAAAGGCTTCATGTCTAAGATATTAAGAAATGGATTCATAATATAAGTCTTAAGAGACATTCTCCAATAGATAAATGGTCAAGGGATATGAACAAGCAGTTTTCAAAGGAAGAGAAATCTAGGCCATCAAGAATTCATATGAAAAAATACCTCAATTTACTATTAATTAGGGAAATGAAAACAAAGCAGCTTTGATATTCTACTTCATCCCTTTTGGATCAGGAAATAAAAAAGAGGAAAATGACACATATACTGCTGGTCCACTCATTCTGGAAAGCAATTTGGAACTTTGCCTTGAAAATTGCCATTGTTACATATCTTTTAACCCAACCTTTTGTTAACCTTTATACCTCAAAGAAATTAAAGAGTTTTTATTGGAAATATGTTACAACCTATACATGGTTACCATGTTCCTTTTCTTTGCTCTGTGTGTGATATGCAACTGTAGTCTTTGGGAAACTGGAATTTTTTTGTATACTTCTGTATAGTTTCAAGGAAATGTTAAGAATATTTTATGGTAATGAAAATAAGCTTCATGTTGAGTATATCTTATCAAAATGGCTTTTTTCTTATCTATGTTTCACTGTAATGGTATGAATAAAGAAATGAAATTTATTTTGTTGTGTTAGCTTTTGGAAATGTCTTAGTCCTTTATCACATTTGAGAGTTTGATCTGTAGTAATTTGACTTTTCTTGTATTTTTTATTTTAGATAAGTTTGTGGTTTTATTCACTTGGGAAACACCTGCATGTATACTGCCATTAGGGATGTTGGGTGGGCAACTAGCCTGTAACTTAATGCCTAATGAAAGAGGGCATTCAGAGGTTGTTATTTGTTCTTCTTCACTCTTGTCTTTCACCAGCAAGATTTGAACTCAAGTTTTTGTGACTAAGGTTGACCATCTATTTAGTGGATTGCTGCTTTTCTCTGGTTTTGCTGAGGAGAGAAAAAAAAAAACCCAAGCTAACTCATGGAAAGTTAATCAGTGCTATAAGCCACAAATGTATTTAAAATGTTAAGCATTACATAGTATACATGTATACACACACCTTATGTGGATTTTAAAATTCAGTCGCTTATATATCAGTTTTCTATAGATAGGAATATAAACTCAGTAGTCATAGCTTTCTAAAAGAAATATAATGAACCTTTTGAGATAAAAATTTAAATCTTATTTATTCCAAATTGTTTTTGTAAAGTAGCTATAAATCATTTTCATTTTTGATGACTTTTTTTTACACATTTAAAAAAAGTTATCAATAGCAAAGGCAAAAAGTATATTTATTATATTGACCAGTGTCAAAGAATTAGAGCCTTTATGCTTTTCACTGACATTTCAAAATGGCTTATATCATCCAGATCTGTCTTATCCACATGTTCCCTGCTCCAAAGTTACTTTCTTCCCCAATCAAAATATTGTGAAAACTAGGGATCCTCAATTGTGAGAGGTAGTATATGCATTAGGGGAGGGGAGAGTGGCATGATGGGGGTAATGGGGAGGAAGAGAACTTACATACTTGGTAACCTACAATTCCATGATGATGAACAATGAATATGTTGATTATTACTATAATCAGTTTGGTGTGGTTGATTATTTTTTACATTTTCCTCTTCTTTGAATGTCTGCATTCTTTAAAATTTAGTACTACTTACCTTTTAAAATCTTTTAAATAGTTCTAGTCATGACATAATATATCATTTTG
The DNA here is from genome assembly GCF_016433145.1 of Gracilinanus agilis. Lineage (NCBI taxonomy): Eukaryota > Metazoa > Chordata > Mammalia > Didelphimorphia > Didelphidae > Gracilinanus > Gracilinanus agilis. The sequence continues at coordinate 648,274,762 of NC_058130.1, forward strand.
CTTTATTCACACTACATCACTTTAGTGAGTCTTGCATTTTTAAGATTTTCACCTTAGCCTGAAGTCAGTGTAGAGAGCATCTGGTAAATGATCCCATTTTGCATGTTACTGGGGTCCCTGAGAAGTTTAATGACTTGTCCAGGGTCAAACAGAAACAAATAAGAAAGCCAGAATTCAAATTCTTTTCACTCTACAGTAGGCTCCCTCCTTTTATAGATGAGGAAACCTAAAGAAGAAAAGATAATACAATCATGTATTTAAAAAACCCTAGAATGTCAACTGAAAGATAATTTAAGCAGTAATTTTAACAAAATTACAGGAGATAAAGTAAATGAATACAAATCATCATTTTTGTATAAAACCCACTAGGAAGTAGTAGAAAAAGAAATTACATTTACAATCAGAATGTATAAAATATTCGGGAGGCCACTTATCTCTCTCTCTCTCTCTCTCTCTCTCTCTCTCTCTCTCTCTCTCTATATATATATATATATATATATATNGGTCCCTGAGAAGTTTAATGACTTGTCCAGGGTCAAACAGAAACAAATAAGAAAGCCAGAATTCAAATTCTTTTCACTCTACAGTAGGCTCCCTCCTTTTATAGATGAGGAAACCTAAAGAAGAAAAGATAATACAATCATGTATTTAAAAAACCCTAGAATGTCAACTGAAAGATAATTTAAGCAGTAATTTTAACAAAATTACAGGAGATAAAGTAAATGAATACAAATCATCATTTTTGTATAAAACCCACTAGGAAGTAGTAGAAAAAGAAATTACATTTACAATCAGAATGTATAAAATATTCGGGAGGCCACTTATCTCTCTCTCTCTCTCTCTCTCTCTCTCTCTCTCTCTCTCTCTCTCTCTATATATATATATATATATATATATATATATATATATATATATATATATATGAAAAATGCTACAAATGCATTTATATAGCACACTTTTTAGGAAGATACCCCTAAATTATTGGAAGTATATTAATTTCTCTTGAATAAGATGAGTTAGTATAGTAAAATTGACAATATTACATAAATTTATTTAGTACCAAAGGATTACAGAACTGAAAACAATTTATATGGAGGTATAAATGGTAAAAAATACCAGGGGAATTATAATGGGGAAAAAAGTGGGAATAAAGGAAGCTAATAGTACCTGATCTCAAACTATATTACAAAGCAGTAATTCTCAAAACAATCTGATACTCTTTAAAAAAGAATAAGTAGCTGGGGGCAGCTGGGTGGCTCAGTGGAGTGAGAGTCAGGCCTAGAGACAGAAGGTCCTAGGTTCAAACCCGGCCTCAGCCACTTCCCAGCTGTGTGACCCTGGGCAAGTCACTTGACCCCCATTGCCCACCCTTACCAATCTTCTACCTATGAGACAATACACCAAAGTACAAGGGTTAAAAATAAAAAAAAAATTAAAAAAAAAAAAAGAATAAGTAGCAGAATGTGTTAGATATACAACATAACAGAAAAAAGTGAACCTAAGTAGCCTAATGCTTGATAAACATAAAGACTCCAGCTACTGGGGTAAGGGTTCACAATTTTTTAAAAACATTTTTTTTAAACCCATAACTTCTGTGTATTGGCTCCTAGGTGGAAGAGTGGTAAGGGTGGGCAATGGGGGTCTAGTGACTTGCCCAGGGTCACACAGCTGGGAAGTGTCTGAGGCTGGATTTGAACCTAGAACCTCCCATCTCTAGGCCTGACTCTCCCCCAGGGCTCACAATTTGATGATAAAAAATGTAGGAAAATTTGGACAAAAGAGTGGAAGAAATGTTTTTTAGACTTAACAACTCATACCTTAAATTAGGCAAAGAAAGTCATTAATGTGTTTACTATGTGCTAGACACATACAGTATAAGTTCCAAATGGAAGTGTGACCTAGGTATAAAGAGGACATCACAAACAAATAAGAGAAGGAAAAAGTACTTATCAGACCTATGAATAGAGGAAAAGTCTGTGATCAAACAAATGATAAGAGAGATCTCAGAAAATAAAATATATAATTTTAAAGCTAAGGTTAAAATGGAAATAATTGACAAAATATTATCATTAATTATCACTAAATTTTATAAAAGAATCATTCCCTAATAGATAAATAAATAGGGGCAGCCTTTGAGGCTTTGTACTGCTGCTAGGCCTGGGATGCTGGAAGTGGGGATAAAGTTGGAATGATAGAATGTCAATCATCTCGCCTCTGCCTACAATTCCTACTATACTAGAATATGTACAATCGTCCCTCTCTATATTCCAGTTCAATTATGACACCTTTACTGTATCGCAGGTTTTTTAAAAAAACTATATCAATTCTATATCATGCAGGTTTTGCTATATCGGGATTTTTTTGTTTGTTTGGGTAGAAACCACCAGTTTATTGAATGAAAAATCCAATAGTGACTCCCCCCCACCCACCCAAGACAGTAGCTGAGCCCAGGCAAGGTACTTTGGACAGCAGAACCTGGGGGCATCGAGGCCTAAGAAGGGAGACCGCCTTTCTGTCCAAACCTCTGGGATGGGGATGAGCTCAGGGGCAGGAAGTCTTAGTGGACAGAACAGACTGGAGGGTTGAGGCCTGCAGCCCTGGCGCCTGGAGTTCAATCCTTCCCCACCTCCATCTTCTGGGTGGGAGAGGGGTAAGCTAGGGCTCAGACATGCCTTCTCCATGAGGAGGAATGAGGCCTGTGGACACAGAGCCAGGCTGGGGCAAGAACAAAGGGTGGAGGGATCCTCGCAGGGGCTCCCCTGATCTGGGAGGCAGTCCACAGAGGGAGAAGAGGGGGAAGGAACAGGTGCTGGGGTGGGAGCCTGTGGGGGAGGCAGAACTAGGCCAGAATGTGGTGGGCACGAGGGTTGGGAGCAGAGAAACCAAAGGGGGCAGGGCCTGGCACACAGGGGAGTCACACCTAACAAAGAGGAGAGAGCAGGCCAGAGCAGAGCCTCAGGAGCAAAAGCCAATGAGTTCTCAAAGACATCTGCACCACATCGGTAGGACACTTCCGAGGACACCAGGGATGCTGGGCAGAGCCCCTAGAAGTGGGGCCCAGGGACAGGGGGGCCCTTCCCTATTGTGCCCAGCTAGCCAGGAGACGGGGAGGCTCATCGGCCCTGACTGCCCCTTTCATGCTGGGTGCTGCAGGCTCCGATCCTTTGGCCTCAGCCCACCCCGCCTGTCCCCCTCCCGATAGCCAAGCTGATCTGAGAGAGTTGACATTCCTGGGGTGAGGTGGGGGGTTGTTGAACTAACTCCTAACCAACAGCTGGGGACGCATGGGTGCCCCTCACCAGTGCTGTGCTCTGTATCCTGGGCACTGATTGGCTCAGTGACTGTAACATCGCTCTCCTGCTTTGCTCTCCTGCTACTTCATGGATTATCACCTATGGCAGGGGTGTCTGGAATGTCATTCCTGTGATAAAAGTGAGGGATCACTACAATAAATATGGCACTTTACCTTGAAAAAGGCCTGAAGTTTGCTTGTGCAAGTGGGAGTCAAAATCAAAAGGGTTATAATTGGTGAATTATTTTAAAGGAATAGGAGAGTTGTTTGCAATGAATGGAAAGGTAGCCCTTTGTGTATTTTTTCAGTAATGTTATAGTAAGCCCATTTCTCCATAGTCCTGCCTATTTTTTTTTTTTTTTTATATTTTTAAACCCTTAACTTCTGTGTATTAGTTCCTTGGTGGAAGAGTGGTAAGGGTAGGCAATGGGGGTCAAGTGACTTGCCCAAGGTCACACAGCTGGGAATGGTCTGAGACCAGATTTGAACCTAGGACCTCCTGTCTCTAGGCCTGACTCTCAATCCACCGAGCTACCCAGCTGCCCCCCAACATATGTTTTTAATCTTTCTTTGTCTTTGAAACAGGTTCAGGATAGGTGATCAGTTGTTTTTATTCTTTAATTGTCACTTTGAATAATTTTTCAGGTAGTTATAGATTATCCCTTTCAAAAACTAAAGCAGTAATTTTGCCTTTTTGAATTGATATAAACTTTATATATTGCTTTTCATACTATTTTACTTCAATTGTAGTGAAGTTTCAAAGGTGGTAAATATCAGCACCCCAATTCCAAATCTTAGAGATCCAAGAAAGCTTAGACTTGTGTAGAATTAAAAAAAAAAAGTTTTAATTCTGACAGAAGTTCATTTTTTAAAAATAATTCTAGGAAAACAAATAACATTAGTTAAAGTAATCTAGTATTTTATCTTATATTTCACAGCATGAAAAAAATAATAATTACAAAGCAGAAAATGTAACATTATTTTTTGAAGCATACGATCAGCTCCCTCTGCTGGCAATGTAGTGGCAACAGCCAGCTTCATTTCAGTGTGTTTTCCATTCCAAATAGAATTTGAGTAACAACTAGAGCCCGCTAGTAGTGAAAAATAGCTGTGAGAGACCCAATGTCTTTGCCCAGTTTCTTTCATGTCAAACGTGTCAGTAGAGTTTTAATCACAATAAAGCTTTCTAGCCTGTTTTGGAATTCAAACCTATATTATCTTTAGTAGTGGCACATTATTCAGATGTTCATAACAAATTAGGGTTTTGAAAAAATACGCTTTGTAAGGGACTATAAACAAAAATATTGTTTAAATGTTAATATTAATAAAAATAAGTGGAATAAGGGGAATGAACAGATTTGCTAAATTTTGTTATTTAGGACAGTTTTTAGATTGTTATAATCTTATTTCCTCTAACATATGTGTTTTATGTTTTTGAGAGAAAATATCTATATTTTTTAAAGATTTGCTTGCTTTGAGTATTTTTTTTTTAAACCCTTGTACTTCGATGTATTGTCTCATAGGTGGAAGATTGGTAAGGGTGGGCAATGGGGGTCAAGTGACTTGCCCAGGGTCACACAGCTGGGAAGTGGCTGAGGCCGGGTTTGAACCTAGGACCTCCTGTCTCTAGGCCTGACTCTCACTCCACTGAGCTACCCAGCTGCCCTTTGAGTATGTTTTTGTAGAAGCTATTTTAATTACTATTTTCAAAATGTTCATTAAGATGAAAGGAACAAACTTTAATTAGGTATTTTTAATATGTTGGTAATTATGAGATTATCAATACTTGAGAATTAACTATTACTCATTGAATAAAGGTACTGAAGAGTAAAATAAAATAACATAATAAAGTATTTATAGAGCTTTATACTGAAACAGCTATGCAGGATCCCTCTTCTAAAACCACTGGGATCCCAAACTCTAATTTCAAGATAAGTTGTTGATTGAAATAAATAATTTTAGCAGAATCAAAAATGAAGATATAAGTATTTTTTATGGTGAAGTTTGCACACAGTATTTTTTTACCTTGTCATGACAAGAAAATAATTTAATTATTTAAAAATAAGCCTATAATGGAAGTTATATCTTTAATTAAATCTTACCTGATGAAATATAGAAATTGTGTGCTATTAAAAGGCACTGAAGCATATATGACAAGGTACAGAAACAATTAGAAACACTGATTTTCTAAATAGACATTGAGGTAAAAATTGTTGAAAGAGATACTAATTTTAGTTTTAATTTCTTTTCTGCTAGTAGGTATTTGTGTGGTTAATTGATCTCAGCCACTCAGCCATCACTGAGGGTTCATACTGATCAACTCCTAGTGCAAGAAAGAAAGTGAATTCCTGATTTCCACAGTTGGCTGTCTTTGGGGGCTGAGTACCCCAAGGAACAAGCAAACTGGTGAATTAGATGTCTGTTCATGGAGTTATTCATTCAGCAACCCATGATGATATTTTCAGAGGAAAATGAATTTCTAACCTCATTTTTTTCAGACACTGGCCAAAAGAAGACCCCAGACAAGAAAGATCCAAGACGATTGTCATTTCAGAGACCTAAAGGGACTGTTGAATATACTGTGAGTTACTTGTTTAAATACTGCTTTAGCTTTGGAGTATGTTGGTTTGAGGAGATGTCTTTATATTTTATATTTATATTATATATATTATATATTTATATAATACATCAGAAGTATTATTTTCGATTTTTAAATGTCTACTTCACTTTTAATTAATAGGAATTAAATCCTTAGTATTGTTTTAGATTGTTGGGTATTTTTGTTTTTGCTAAAGATTGTTTTTATGTGATAGAAACATGTGACAGTTTCCAACAGATTTCATATTTATTAGGTACAATAATTTTGGAAGTCTACATTTCTTTTTATGAAAATTATTTAAGCAAGTTGACTTTTTTATATTGAAATTTATATTTGAAATCTGCCCTTCTCAATTTTTAGCTCTGATAATAGGGAATCATAACTATAGAAAGGATACTTAAAGTATTGTGTTCAGTATTAATTCTTATAAATTAACCTTTTGACTTTTTAAAACTCATTTTCATTGATGTAAAGCTGAGGTTGTCAGCTTTTTGAGGTTGTCATTTTTTGGATTTTCACATTCTTGAAATGCTTCTCAAATCTCCCTCAAGTCAACTTTTCCCATTTCTGGTTAGTATGGAATATTGACATGAGACAGTATGATGTGCTGCTTTTATATGATTGGTTATAACTTGCATATTTATATTATATTATATCATATTATATTATTTTATTTTATTGTAGTCAGTGACACATGCAATCAATACATAACATACACTCATGTAATCAATCACACATAAATGTACCATATAATCAATCATGTAATCATATAAACCTCCAAAGTTTAACACAACCATGTTTAAGCTTTTCTTTTTCATTTAAATGCATTGTAAGAAAATGAAAGCAGGCAATGTATTTTAAGTCATTTATGAAGACATCTCTTCTTTTAAAAAAATGAGTACCACTCATATAATTATAAACATTTTAAATGACTAACATTTTAAGCAGCAGAGATTAAATTAGAAAAGTTCTAAGATGTATTTAGATTAGAATCATGCTTTTAAACATATTAATAAATAACCACTTAAATTTATGTGATCATTTTTGATCTGTCATTTTGAATAAATTTCTAGATTATTATGTGATGAAAACATCAAATGAATGAAATCACAAATTTATTTGAATATGCCTATGTTCGTATTCCCACAATGGAATATGAAATCCTTAAGGGCAGTGATCCATTTTTTGCTTTTGGTAAATTCTCAGAACCTAACGCATTGCCTTGTATATCGGAAGCATTTAATATTTTTTGAACTGGGGAAAAAAGAAATCATTAGAAGAAAATGTTTTAAAGTGCGCCTAAACGTCATAATATCACAGCCCATCTTTAGATATTTTATAAACACAGTACTTCCTGTGTTCTCTCTGCTTACTGCATGAACTGTGATAAAGGGAAAGATCCAGCTAAGTATAGTACAATAGTTTGTGATGTAAGTACAAAAGGTAGTATGATAGTAATCCACATAAATAAGCAGATGTGGAAAAATGTTAAGTTGGTTTTTAGGTTTTTTTTTGTCATATTTACAAGGCAATCTCTCTCTCTCTTTCTCTCTTTCTCTCTCTCCCATTAAGATAAAAAATGGGGAGTCTGGTTGTAGATTTTTTAATATTTTATTAGTAGAATGGAAAGGTGAGAGATAAGCGAGTGAGAATCTGGAGGTGTAGACTGATCTTAAAGAAAGTTTACCCTAAATATGGCTTCTTCATTTAGCTGACAGCAGAGTAGGCCCCCCAGTCAGTTCCAACACAGAAGTAGAAAAGAAAAAAAATAATATTAGGCCTTGGATTTCAAGAAAACCTGGAATTAAAACTGCTTTGGACAGTTTCCACTTGGGTGTTACTTAAGACTTGCCAGGCCTATATTTGTTCACCTATAAAATGGGAGCAGGGATATCCATAGCTCATTTTAGGAAGCTATAATCTAATACATATAAACAAAATTGAAGTTAGCATAAATGAGAAAGCGCTCTGCCCACTGTAAAGCACTCTCTCTATATCAGTATTTTCTATTACTGTCCAACTCTTTTTTGAATTGCTATTGCTTGATAGTCTGGTCCTATACATTGTGTCTATAGAAAACATTCTCAAATGTGATATTTAAAGTCACTTCATTTTCCAGACCAGCAAGAACGTCCATTTGACATTAAAATTATGTGCTATTTCATATTTTAAAAGTGGAACATTGAACCTTTTCAATGAAAATGCATTCATATTCTTTTTTCCATCTTAGCATATTGGTTTGATGTAAAAGATTCTTTCCCCAAAACTGTATTTTCAGAGGTCATCAATGGTTTCCTATTCACTGAGCCAAAGTATTTTTTCATATCTTCATTCTCCTCAATATAGCCTTGACATTTGACACTTTGATCCCAAACTTACTCTCTTATTCCTCAATTTCAAAATTCTCCTTTGGGTTATTTGACACTATTTATTTAGTTAGAGCACTGAGCCTGGAGTCTGGAAGACCTGAGTTTAAATACCACCTTGGGTATGTACTAGGTGTGGCCCTGGGCAAGTCACTTAAGCCTCTTCGCATCAGTTTCCTCATCTATAAAATGAGCTGGAGAAGGAAATGGCAAATTACGCCAGAATCTTTACCAAGTACACTCCTGGTGGGGTCACAGAGTTGGCTACTATTAAAACAACTACTGTCCTGGAGCTTCTGGAGCTTTTCCTTGCTCTCTCAAGACTATTGATTTTTCAGTGAAAGTGAGCGTTTTCCAAGGTTGATTTCTTAGCTCTGGTTTTCACTCGAATATCACTGCTTCAAACATCACCTCTGTATGTAAGAGATCCACATGTGCATCCTTAGTCCTGACTCCAGCATGAAATTTGCATGGACTTCCTTACTTGTGTTGTCCTAACAATTACCTCAAACTTAACATATCTTAAAAATGGGCTTCTTCCCCCAATGACACTTCTGATTTCCTGTCAGTGATACCATCACTCTTTATTTACCTCGGCTGCATGTGCTGGAGCAAATTCAGTACTTCCCTCACCTTCATCTCTAGCCACTCTCCATCCCAAATCCTGTTTTTTTCAATTGAACTTTCAGTTATGTCTCTACTAGGTACAGACATTGGCTGGAGTTATCCCCTCAAGGAGTTTAGTTACATTCTTCATTCTCCTCTATGAATCTCTCTAAGTGACTTGTCCAGACATAGAGCTAGTAAACATTGTTGTCTAAAGTAATGCAAATCCAGCTTTTGTGACTCCTTGTCATTTTTTATTCATTTATGTACCTAGATGGGACTGCTCTCTTACATTTGAGATTTTAGTATAAATTAATCTTTTGCTTTATACAATTCTTTAGATCCTGAGAATGCGTATAAAAGTAAGCTTTACCTAGGGAATTTACTTTCACTTGGTTTCCTTTAAGACTGTGGTAGTAAAATCCAAAATTGAAGTTAGCTCATTTATACATAAGGTAAAGTGCTTTATTTCATCTTTGCACTCTACTTCCCAAATTTTGCTTTTAAATAGATTCAAAAGACTTATTTCTATTTGAAACAGGTTGGACCAAGGGATTCTTTGAATAGTATTGCTCTGTCATATGATACTACACCCAATGAGCTGGTTCAGTTAAATAAGCTGTTTTCCCGAGCAGTTGTAACTGGACAGGTAATAATTGTTTTTATGCCTTGCTACTTAGAAAAGGTAAAAAATAAAATAAGTTTAATGGAGAATTATTAAGCTCAATTTTCTTTGTCAGAAAATTTTTATTTGCATGTAACGGAAACATACTTTGCTATCATTACTGTGTATAATTATGACTTAATCACATAAATCACATAACATTTTTGTACATATTTGTCAAAGTATTTTAATATATTTGCTTAAAGTCAAGTTATTTATTAATTTATACTTGTAGAGAAGGTTCAGTGGAAGACACTAAAATATAGGAAACTTGAATAACTCGTGCATATTTTATGTTGTATAAATATAGAATAGCCATTTAAAAGGAGAAAAAAAACAAGTGATTTACATTCTTCTATATTATTCATTCAATAATACTCTAAATTGCTTGTAAATTATTTTTAAGTATTCAGGAGAATTATCATTATTTGCCTCAACTAATTTATAGACTACTATTCTTTTTCAGAAGTTAAGTATTACTTAATTTTGGTTTTGATTACTATCAAATGATGTTTTATTTAATGCTAAGATTAAGGGAAGTGATGAATATTCTTGATAGCTTAGGGAGGAAGTAGAATTTTATTATTGCAGTTTTATTCATATTTGTGTGAACATTTTTTTCAGGTTTTATATGTTCCTGATCCTAATTTTGAGTCTAGTATTGAGAGTTCCCCAACTCTTAGTCCTGTAAGCCCTATGTCACCAAGTATATCAGAACCTGAATTTGATAAGCCAACAGTAAGTATCCTCTTTTGAAAAAGAGTAGTAAAGAGGTCTCAAAAATATGTTATCTTTCTGTTTGAAATTGCTCTTTCCACAGCTAGGAATTATTTTTTATTTGATAAATAAAGCTTTCTAAATCTGATGGTCTTCTCAAATCCTTTCCTTCTTAATATTATTAATGGAGGTGTTTATTGTCCTTTTGTTTATTTGAAGAAACAAACTTTGATTTTTTTGCATTTATATCCCTGTTGCCTGATATATATGTAGGCACATAATAAATGCTTCTGATTATTTGAAATATTTGAAAACCGTTGTCATCAATCTGTAGGGATTATTTAACCTCACCTATTGCCTTATAAGTAGTACATGCTCTGTGGATTTCTGCTAATTAATTAGCTTTTCCCATAAAGTTGTCATTATATCCTATGAAGATTATTTTTAAAAATGCATTAAGTTAATTTTAAACCTAAATTTGTAGTTGATATGGGAGCAAATGTACCATTTGTTGATTAAATTTCTGGGTTCAAATTATATATGTATATATCTGATATTGCTAACCTCAATTTAAATCAGTATAAGTCAGCTATTATAAAAGGTATGACCCAAGTTGCTAAATCCTTGACTTGCCGAACATATTGATGTGATGGTCATTGGTTTTAAATAAAAACTCTTTTGTAAAATCTTAAGGAAAAGAATGGCAGAAGATAATGAGTTTTATTCCTCCCTGAGCATTAAAAAGGAAGAACAGGTTAAAAGAAATCAAGAGTTCCAGCCAAACAAAGTCATCTTGAGGGATGGGAATTATAAACGTTTAAGTATGAGCTAGAGAGGAGTGCAACAAAATAAATTTTTAAAAAGTCTGTAGTGTTTTTTTTTTAAATAACAAATCATTTTTACTATTGAGGTCAACCATTAAGGGATAATTGGTGACCTTGGAATAGTTTTAATTGAAAGGTGAGATCAGAAGTAATATTTTAAGGGGTTGAAAAGTGTGTTGGAAGAGAAGAAATGGAGGCGTGGTACAGCACATCTAAGTTTGGAGGGAAATTAGGGTCAGGTGAAAGTTTTTAAAGCATGTGGGGAAACCTGTATGTTTGGAGGCAATTAGAAGGAGCCACATAAGGAAGATTAAAGATTGGAGTGGGGAGCTGGGCTGAAGAAGATAATTGAAAGGGTGAAACAAAGGAGAGAGGAAGTATGAAAACAAAGGTAGTAGGAACAGACTTAGCTGTAGTATGGAACAGGGCTACCAGTACAAAGGAGGAGAGAATAGGGTATCCAGTAAAGAATTTTTGAAGTGTAGAATTATTAGCCAGAGGAGGCAGTCCTAATTGTTGTTCTTTTTTAAAATATTAAGTTCATTTAATTAATTAAGAATATTTTTCCATGCTTACATGATTTAGGTTCTTTCCTTCCCCTTCTCCGACCCCCCTCCCCATAGCCAAGGAGCAGTTCTACTGGGTTTTACAAAACGTGTCAATGATCAAGACCTATTTCCACATTATTAATATTTGCACTAGAGTGATCGTTTATAGAGTCTACATCACCAATCATATCCCCATCAACTCATGTGATCAAGCAGTTGTTTTTCTTCTGTTTCTACTCCCACAGTTCTTTCTCATAAGTCCCTCAGAATTGTTCTGGATCATTGCATTTCTGTGAGTAGAGAAGTCCATTACATTCGATTGTGCCAAAGTTATCAGTCTCTGTGTACAGTGTTCTCATGGTTCTGCTCCTTTCCCTCTGCATCAGTTCCTGGAAGTCTTTTCAGTTCACAAGGAATTCTTCCAATTCATCATTCCTTTCAGCACAATAATAGTATTCCATCACCATCAAATACCACAATTTGTTCAGCCATTCCCCAATTGTAGGGCATCCTCTCATTTTCTAAATTTTTGCCACCACAAAGAGCATGGCTATAAATATTTTTGTACAGTCTTTTTTCTTATTATCTCTTTGGGGTATAAACCCAACAGTTGTATGGTTGGATCAAAGGTCTTTTAAAGCCTTTTGGGCATAGTTCCAAATTACCTTACAGAATGGTTAGATCAATTCACAACTCCACCAGCAATGCATTAATGTCCCAATTTTGCCACATCCCCTCCAACATTTATTACTTTCCTTTGCTGTCATTTTAGCCAATCTGCTAAGTGTAAGGTGGTACCTTAGAGTTGTTTTGATTTGCATTTCTCTAATTATGAGAGATTTAGAACACTTTTTCTTGTGCTTATTGGTCGTTTTGATGTCTTTATCTGAAAATTACTTATTCATGTCCCTTGATGATTTATCAATTGGGGAATGGCTTGATTTTTTGTACAATTGATTTAGCTCCTTATAAATTTGAATAATTAGACCTTTTTCAGAGGTTTTTTTTTTTTTTTTAACATTTATTAATATTCATTTTTAACATGGTTACATGATTCATGCTCCCCTTTCCCCTTCAACCCCCCCCGCGCCCCCCCACCCTTGGCCGATGCGCGTTTCCACTAGTTTTGTCATGTGTCCTTGAACAAGACCAATTTCCAAATTGTTGGTAGTTGCATTGGTGTGGTAGTTTCGAGTC
>NC_058130.1:648297388-648345862 GCF_016433145.1 Gracilinanus agilis
TTGTTGCTCCTTGATATTTGAATTGTTTCTTTCTGGCTTCTTGTAAGATTTTTTCTTTTGCTTGGAAACTCTTGAATTTTGCAATGATGTTTCTTGGTGTTTTCCTTTCTTGATCGAATGCCGCAGGTGTTCTATGAATCCTTTCAATGTCTATATTGCCCTCTTGTTGTAGGACTTCAGGGCAATTTTGCTGAATTATTTCTGTTAGTATAGAGTCCAGGTTTTTATTAATTTCTGGTTTTTCTGGAAGACCAATTATTCTCAAATTGTCTCTTCTAGACCGGTTTTCTTGGTCTGTCACTCTCTCATTGAGATATTTCATGTTTCCTTCTATTTTTTCAGTCTTTTGGCTTTGTTTTATTTGTTCTTGTTGTCTTGAGAGATCATTAGTTTCTACTTGCTCAATTCTAGCCTTTAGGGATTGATTTTCGGCCATAATCTTCTGGTAATCGGCCATAATCTTTTGGTTTTCGGCCATAATCTTCTTGTTTTCGGCCATAATCTTCTGGTATTCCTTTTCAATCTGGTCATTTCTTGTGTTCAATTTGCTTATCAGTTCATTTGGTTTCTGAGCCTCGCTTTCCAGTTGCAAGATTCTACCTTTTAAGCTGTTATTTTCTTGCCAGATCTCTTCCATTTTCCTCAAAATCTCAGATTTGAACTCTTCCATAGGTTGTGAGGAGTTTTCCTTATTTGGGGAGGGTCTGGATGGTTGTTTGTTCTCCTCCTCTGTTTGCTCGGTTGTCTGGATTTTCTCTGTGTAGAAGCTGTCGAGTGTTAAAGACTTCTTTTTTTTGTTGTTATTCTTTCTCTTCTGAATTTCCTGTAACTGGTTAGCCATCATTAGCCCAGCAGCTTCTCAGGTTTATCCTCGCTCTCAGTGTCTGTCTGAGATCTATTGGCTCCTGAGGACTGAGTTCTAGTTTTTTCCAAGGTCAAGCCCCCTGGTGGATTCCCTTGCTTGAACCTCTGCAGGAGGTTTCTTTACAAGTCTCAGGGAGCTACTTCCACAGTCGTATACTCGTCTGCACTGGTTCCCCACTTAGGCTTTAGTTCCTGGTTGTGTTTGCCTCTGCTCAGCTGGCACCCACGCCTCTGCTCAGCCGGCACCCACGCCTCTGCTCAGCCGGCGCTCCGCTCCCAGCGTCCGCTCCCGCGCGCGCGCTCAGATTTCGCGTGCGTTCTTGACTTAATGGGGTCCTAAGTCTTGCTGCTCTCAGGAACAGGTCCTGGAGCTGCTGATGACTCGATGGGTGCCCCAAACTTGCTCTATTTCTTTTTAGCTGGGTTCAGAGCTATAGGTGAGTGTGGAGGGGGTGGGGGTGGGGCGGTTGCTCAGCTCGCGCTTGAGTGAGAGCCCTTTTTAGCTTGGAAATGTCTCGATTCCACGTACCTTCCACGCTGTGCCCTGTTGTGGGGTTCCTCCGTTCGTCTGGACTTGTTTTTATGTCCCCTTGAGGAGTTTTGTGTGTTTCGGTCAGGAGAGGTTTAGAGCTGCTTCTTACTCTGCCGCCATCTTAACCCGGAAGCCAGAGGTTTTTATTATAAAAATATTTTCCCCAATTTGAGTAAAAGGAAATTCTTGGTTCTCTTTGTCTATTCTGAGTTTATACTTCTCTTTGTCTAGTTGGACTTAAAACTTTGGTTAACAATAACTTAAGTACCCCTACTTAGTACCTCACTAGATTGTGAGTACAGGATTAACTCTCCTTTGTCTACATTTTGATTGAATCAACAAAAGCTTGAACTAGTTAATGAATTCACACCCTATTTAGTGCTAGATGAAAGTCAGTAAGATACTTGGAGAGCTCCCCCTTTTTTCTAACTCATACAGCCAGAAATTTGAATTCTTTTGAGAGTTTACACACTCAGAACTTATATGTGAATCCTAGGAGGAGAATCCTAGGAGGAGAGTTAAAACCTTTAGAGGTGAGAAATCAATCCCACAGACACTGCCCATGGGCAGAACTGGACAATTAGGAAAATGTGATTGGTCCCTATGAAGAGGGGCAGGAACAGAAAACCACCATAAAAGCCACGAAATCCTTGGGCTGGGGTGTCTTGTGAAGTTGAAAAGTTGAGTCTCTTGGAGAGTGTCTCCTGGAGATAGTCTTCAAGGGAACTTCACTGGAGACTGCAGCATGAATCATGATGTCAACTTGATTGGACTACTTCCTTGGGTGAATGAAAGGGGCTGACTACTTTCTAGTTTCCTAAGAGACTAACTTCCATCTTGGAGGAGGCCTTGTAGTTACTTACTACTGGCCCTTCTGGCTGAGGACTAGTATAGGTATTTTCTCTAACTTTTCTCACGTTTCTGTACTTTATTGTTTCCCCTCTAATTTGGTAAATAAACTTCTGACTTGAGATATAATAACTTTGGCGACCACGTTATTTCATGTAATTTAAGTCCAACCACTAAATTGAACCTTTACATTTTTTGCTTCCCTTCTAATTTTGGTTGCATTGGTTTTATTTGTACAAAAGCTTTTTAATTTAATGTAATCAAAATTATTCATTTTACATTTTGTAACATTCTCTATCTCTTGCTTGGTCTTAAAATCTTTCCTTTCTCAGAGATCTGACAAGTATACCATTCTGTGTTCACCTAATTTACTTATAGTTTCCTTTGTTATATTCAAGTCATTCACCCTTTCTGAATCTTATATTGGTGTCAGGGTATGAGGTGTTGATCTAAACCTTATCTCTCCCATACTGTTTTCCAGTTTTCCCAGTAGTTTTTGTCAAATAGTAGGTTTTTGTCACAAAAGCTAGGATCTTTAAGTTTATCATAAACTGTCTTGCTGAGGTCACTTACCCCAAGTCTATTCCACTGATCCTCCCTTCTGTCTCTTAGCCAGTACCATATTGTTTTGATGACCACTGCTTTATAGTACAGTTTAAGATCTTGTACTGCTAGGCCCGCATACTTCACATTTTTTTTCCATTTTTTCCCTTGATATTCTTGATCTTTTGTTCTTCCAAATGAACTTTGTTATATTTTTTTTCTAATTAAGTAAAAAAGTTTTTTGGTAGTTTGATAGGTACGGCACTGAATAAGTAAATTAATTTGGGTAGGATTGTCATTTTTATTATGTTAGCTTGTCCTACCCATGAGCAATTAATGTTTTTCCAATTGTTTAGATCTAGTTTTAATTGCGTGGAAAATGTTTCGTTGTTGTGTTCATATAATTCCTGTGTTTGTCTTGGCAAATAGATTCCTAAATTTTTCATATTGTTTAGGGCAGTGATGGGAAAACTGGCCCGCGGGCCAGACGTGGCCCTCTGAAATATTCTATCTGGCCATGCGACATTATTCCTAATCTGACGAATACAATACGATGAAACTTCGAAAGAGTTGACTTAGAAACAGACTGACTGATGAGTATTTCCTTTCCTATGGCCCCCTCATTAAAAAATTTTCCCATCACTGGTCTAGGATAATTCTCAATGGAATTTCTCTTTCTAACTCTTGCTGCTGAGTTGTGTTGGAAATATATAGAAATGCTGATGATTTGTGTGCATTTATTTTGTATCCTGCAACTTTGCTAAAGTTGTTGATTATTTCCATTAGATTTTTAGTTTATTCTCTAGAATTCTTTAAGTATACCATCATATCATCTGTGAGGAGTGATAGCTTGGTCTCCTTATTGCCTATTTTAATACCTTCAATTTCTTTTTCTTTAATTGCTACTGTTAGCATTTTTAGTACAATGTTAAATAATAGAGGTAATAATGGGCATTCTTGCTTCACTCCATATCTTATTGGGAAGGCTTCTAACTTATCCCCATTGCAGATGATTCTTGCTGATGGTTTTAAATATATACTCTTTATTATTTTTAAGAAAAGCTAATCTATTCCTGTACTTTGTAGTGTTTTCAATAGGAATGAGTGTTGTATTTTTGTCAGAGGCTTTTCCTGCATCTATTGAGGTAATCATGTGATTGTTGGTTTAGTTGTTGATATGGTCAATTATGTGGATGGTTTTTCTAATATTAAACCATCCGTGCATTCCTGGTATAAATCCCGCCTGATCATGGTTAATAATCTTCATGATAACTTGCTGGAATCTTTTTGCTAGTATTCTATTTAAGACTTTGGCATCTGTGTCTATAAAGGAGGTTGGTCTATAGTTTGCTTTCTCAGTTTTCTGTTTAACTGGCTTTGGGATCAGTACCATATTTGTGTCATAAAAGGAATTTGGTAGAACTCCTTCTTTGCTTATTTTGTCAAATAGTTTGCATAGTATTGTGATTAATTAGTCTTTAAATGCTTGATAGAGTTTACTTGTGAACTCATCTGGCCCTGTTGATTTTTTCTTAGGGAGTTCTTTGATCGTTTGTTTGATTTCTGTTTCTGATATGGGATCATTTAACTATTCTATTTCCTCTTCTGTTAATCTAGGCAGGTTATATTTTTGTAAATATTCATCTATATCACCCAGATTGCCATATAATTGGGCAAAATAATTCTTAATAATATTATCTTAATTTCCTCTTCATTAGAGCTTTGATACTATTAATTTGTTTTTCTTCTTTCCTTTTTTTATTAGATTAACCAGTACTTCATCTATTTTATTTGTTTTTTCAAAGAACCAGCTCCTAGTCTTATTTATTAATTCAATAGTTCTTTCACTTTCAATTTTATTAATTTCTCCTTTAATTTTTAGAATTTCTAATTTAGTTTTTTATCTGGGGATTTTAAATTTGTCCTCTTTCTAGATTTTTAATCTGCATGCCCAATTTATTGACCTCTTCCCTCTCTGATGTTAATACATACTTTCCAGGATATAAATTTTCCCCTGAGTACTGCTTTGGCTAAATCCCATAGATTTGATATGATGTCCCCTCTTCATTTTCTTCAATGAAATTATTAATTGTTTCTATTATTCATTCTTTGAACCAACCAATTTTGGAGAATCCCATTATTTAATTTCCAAATAATTTTTGATTTGCCTCTCCATGTACCCTTACTAATTATTATTTTTATTTCATTATGATCTGAAAAGGTTGCATTTATTATTTCTGCTTTTTTGCATTTGTTTGCAATGTTTTTATGCCCTAGTACATGGTCAGTCTTTGTGAATGTATTTGATGGTAAAAAAAAAAAGGGTGTATTCCTTTTTGTCCCTATTTATTTTTCTCCGTATAAATTATTAGCTCTAATTTTGCTAAGATTTCATTCACATCTCTTACCTCTTATTTATTTTTTGGTTTGATTTATCTAGATCTGATAAGAGGAAGGTTCATATTTCCCACTAGTATAGTTTTACTATCTATTTTCTCCTTAATCTCCAACAGTTTCTCCTTTAGAAATTTGGATGCTATACCATTTATGGCATACATGTTGAATACTGATATTTCCTCATTGTCTGTACTGCCTTTTGTCAGGATGTAATTACCTTTTCTAGCTCTTTAATCAGATCTATTTTTACTTTGGCTTTGTCAGATATCATGATTGTGATTCCTACCTTCTTTTTCTCAGTTGATGCCCAATAGATTTTGCTCTGTCCTCTTACCCTGTGTGTGTCTACCTACCGCATGTGTGTTTCTTGTAGACAACATATAGTAGGATTTTGTTTTCTAATCCACTCTTGTTATCTGCTTCTGTTTTGTGGGTGAGCTCATCTCATTCCCATTCAAAGTTATTATTACCATCTGTATTTCCCATCATTTTGATTTGCTCTCCTAGTCCTGCCCTTTCTTCTTTCACTATTTCCTTCTATACTAGTGTTTTGCTTTTAATCAGTCTCCATAATCCCCACCCTTATTTTACTTCTATTCCCACCCCCTCCCTTCTTATTCCCCTCTTGTTTTTCTTTAGGGTCTATTAAATTCTCTCCCCCCTCTCTTTCCCTCTCTTTTTCTACTCCCAGCCCTACTTCCCAGTTTTCCCCTCACAATTTTCTTGTAGGATAAGATAGAATTTAATACTCCAATGGATATAGATGCTCTTCCCTCTCAGAATTGTTTCCTTACTGAGAGTAAGATTTTTCTATTACCTATTAGCACTCTCTTCCTCTCCTTATAATAGTCTTTTACCCCTCCCCATCCCATGTGCCTTTTAATGTAGTATAATTTATCTTCTTTGTTCATGTTTCTCTTGGTGCCATCTTCTATTCCCCCCTTTTTTTGTATCATCTTAAACCACTCAGCACCCCAATCTCTACCTGTGAATAATTCTTCTAACTACTATAATAATGAATACATTTTTTGAGAGTTACAAATATCATTTTTCCATATAGGAATATAAACAATTTGACTTTACTGAAGCCCTTAAAAATTTTCCCCCCATCTCTCTTGTTTACCTTTTCATGTTTCTCTTGAATTTTGTATTTGGACATGAAATTTTCCATTTAGTTCTGATCTTTTCTTTACAAATACTTAGAAATCTTCTATTTTGTTAAATGCCCATACTTTCCACTGGAAGTATATAGTCACTTTTCATGGGTAGGTGTTCCTTAGTTGTAGACCCATTTCTTTTGCCTTTCTGATTATTATATTCCAAGCTTTGTGTTCCTTTAGTGCGGAGGCTGTCAGATCCTGTATAATCCTGATTAGTGCTCCTTGATATCTGAATTGTCTCTTCTGGCTTCTTGCAATATTTTCTCTTTAGCTTGGAAGCTCTTGAATTTGGCTATTACATTCCTGAGGCAATTACATTCCTGGGATGTGCCTCATTATTTTGCGGATTTAATGTAGAGGATAATCTATGGACTCATTCAATGACCATTTTGCCCTCTTGTTGAAGAATATCAGGGCAGTTTTCTTGGATAATTTCTCGTAATATGATGTCATGGTTTCTGGTTTTTTTTCCCCCTAGATTTTCAGGTTGGTCTCTAATTCTCAAATTGTCTCTCCTGGACCTGTTTTTCAGGTCTGTTACCTTCTCAATGAGATAGTTCATGTTTCCTTCTATTTTTGTCATTCTTTTGACTTTGCTTTATTAATTCTTGCTGTCTTCTGAGAGCATTAGCTTCTTTTTGCCTAATTCTATTCTTTAAAAACTGGTTTTCAACTATGATCTTTTGATTTTCCTTTTGGGTTTGGTTGTTTCCAGCAGGTCTGTTCTTATCTCCTATTCACTTATCATTTCAAGTGATTTCTGGACTTCTTTTTCCAAGTGGGAGATTCTGTGTTTTAAACAGTTATTTTCTTTTTGAACTATTTCCCACTTTTCTTGCCAAGTTTCTTCTATCTTTCTTACTTGGTTCTTCAACTGAAATTTGAGTTCCATGAGAGCTTGTAACCAATTTTTTTTCTTTTCTTTTTGGAAAATTTGGATATGTTTGCTTGTTTCTCTCTTTCTGCTGATTCCTCTGTAGTCTGCTGTTTTTCCCCCTAGAAGTTATCCAGGGTCAGAGATATTTTTCTTACTTTTTTTTGTAGTTGTAGATTGTAGTTCTTGGGTGTTAGTGGCCATTGCTGTTAGTTTTTTCTTCCCTTCCCAGCCAGAACTCTGAATGAGGAGGGTAGGCAGATCTCTGTGTATTGAGCTACAGAGCTGTTTTTACCCTGAGGCTATTTTTTCAGTCTCTGCCATGTCTGCTAATGGGCAGCCCCTCTCTGTTCTATCTCTGAGCCCAATCTCCATGTTCCTCAGCCTCCTAGGATCCCAAGTCTCCCTACCCTCAGGAGTAAGTCTGTGGTGTCCTCTGCAAGCCTCCCGAGAACCTAGAGATTGCTCTGTGCTCTCTCTAACTCTGGTACCATATGTGTAGTTGGAGAAGGGTGATCAGCTCGCGCTTTTGTAGGAGTAATTTTACCCCCTTATAGCATGGAAATGCCCCAACCCTGCCTACCTTCAAAGCTGTGCCCTATGGTAGAGCCCCTTTGCTCATCTGATTTTGATTTTTGTCTTTTGAGGAGGTTCATATCTGTTGGTGGTGAGGAGAAGAAGACCCTTACTTTTACTCTGTGACCATCTTAGCCCAGAATGGTCTCTTGTTTTTCTTGGAAAAGTATAAGGAGGAGGGTTTGAGGAAAGGAGGGATATGTGAGAGGATTATAGAGAAAAGGGAAGGTTAGTGACAGCTGTTGTGGGGAGTACATTAGAGAGTCAGTCAGTGAAGGATAAAATTATTCATTTGCAACAATGAGGACCCTCCTAAAATTGTAACACAAATTTGTGGTAGATTCAGTTGGTACAGTCTTTAGAAGTATTTCAGTGATATACATCATGTGATGGTGAAGAGCAGGTGAATAATAGTGGTAGGGATCAGAGGACTATCAGAACAATTTGAAGAATGTGTGAAGATGGTCTCCTTACAGTGAATTTACAGTAGAACATAGAAATAAGTTGAATAGAATGGGAAGGTATGGATAGTTCATAACTTGTTTTGTCTATATCAATGAACTCATGCCTAGAAATATTGGAAAAACATTGCTTCACATTTATATATCACGTTATATAAATCTTGTTCATTATAATCTCATGAGACTTACAATCCTGGGTTGTAGATTTAGACAGATATGTTCCCATTTTACAAATAAATAAAGAAATTCAGTGAACTGTCGGAGAGAGAATATGGTTTCCAGTTTTCATTGACTGAATCAGGTTTAGACATTTTTACTTCAAATTTTATTTTTGAAATTATGAACTTTACAAATAACATCAAACAAGCATTTCAGTATCCAATAAAGAATAGGAATGTTACATATATGAAGCCATAAATCTCTGTGATGTGCAACTTATTTTTAAAATTTTTAATTAAGTTGTAATTTAATAATAAATTCCTCATGGTTTTACTTGTAACATTGGCCTACATGTCTGCGTTCACTTCTCAACTTCATTTAGCTTTCTTCTGTTTATATTTAAATGGTTGATTTTCTTAAGATACCTTTCAACTCCTAAGATTTTGTAATTTTTTTTGTCAAGAAATATTCCCTTTCTTTTTAGTCTAGAGTTCTTTCCAACTTTATAGTATATTACATGATAAAAAGTAGAATAGCAGAGAGGAAAATCAAATGAAGTGAGCAACTGTAAGTCTTCCAAAATTTTGGGATATCCTTATAAAACTCAGGTATTACATAAATTTTCCCTTTTTCTTGCTTCATTTACTATGCCATGTGCTTCATACATGTCTTTGTACAGCTTATCTTCAATTATCCTTACCCTCTCAATTTAGTTATTAGACTATTCTGTGGATTTCAGTTTTCATAAACTAAAAGTAAGAACTTAAATTTTATGGATGTGGATGAATAACATGTAGAAAGCTCCCTAGCAATAGTGCAAGTTCCTCAAGAGTAGGGTTATCTTAAAAGTTTTAATTGTATTCAGTATAACCCTTAACAAGCATCCAGTACCAGACACTATGTACCTAACAGAAGAATTTATAAACACACTAGGAATTTAAATGCTTTCTGATTTAAACTCTTTAAATTGTACTTATCCTATACTTATTCTACTTAGCTTGATTAACATTGTAGAAATGATTAATTTACTTCTCCCAATTCTCTCTCAAAGTTTCATAGGAATGTCTCAAGTAGTTGTGTATAATTTGCATATGTAACATATGCAAATATGATACTGACAATTTTTTTTTCCAAAATAATTATCATTGATGCCTTCTGTAGTTGTAGTTTAGGGGGAAAGAAATAAAATTTACTCATACTTTCCCAGTTGAATGCTTTTGAAGGTGAAAAATAATTAAGCCAAGATATCCATTAAAGTGACTGAATCTGACAGTGGATACAAACTTTTGTCCAACTAGTTCCTTGCCTCTGTTTTAAGGAAGAAAGCATAATTCATTAGCTATTCTCTGTGACCTTCATCTTTTTTTTCGCTCAGAGTTTGACTTCTTTTAGTAATTACATCATGCTAGTTTTTGTTATATTGTTCTTTGGTTCTTATTTTTACTCTATATACGAATCTTGTCATGTTTCTCAGAATTTCTATAATTTTTTAACTGTAAAACTGTTTCATTGATAATTTTCAGCTTAAGATATCATTTTTTAACCTTCAGATCCTAACATCATAACTTTTCATATTTTCAAGTTAATTCTTCCAGCATTTAACAGTCTTTCCAACAGTCTCTTAAGTCAGCATAAATATGGGAAAGAAAATAAATGTAGGCAGAAAAAGATACTCTTTAAGTGGATTGACCCAAACTAAATAACCCAAGAACTACAGTTAATATCCTAGATCTCCCATCTCTGAGGCACAAGCTTTCTTGGAATGCCATGAATTTATGGTTTGTGGCCTAACAGGGATAACGCACCCTTTTCCCAGCCCTCATGAGCTCAGTATTCCTTATATTTCAGTGTCAACAGGAGGAAGCCATTCTCAAGTCTCTGTACTCTCATTCATCCCTCATTCTAGTCTGGCTAGTTGCTAAGTCTTGTTGATTCAGTCTCCACAGTATCTCTTATATCTTACTCCTTGTATTCACATCACAACCACTTTGCTTCAGACTCTCATTACCTCTCTCATGGACTACTGCAACAACCTAGTTAGTAATCTCCCTGCTTCCAGTCTCTCCTCTCTAAGCTAGCCTCTATACAGCTGCCAGATTGATATTCCTAAAGCATAGATTTGACTGTTTTTTTTCCCTGCCATTCTCATGAAGCTTGCATATCTCACTCTTGCTTCCAGCGTAAAAGAATAATTTCTTGATTGCCATTTTAAAGTCCTACCTTAAAGTCCTGTAGCAGTAGGCAAGTGACAAAGCAGCCAGTGTGGATGCATTGGGATATGTAGTCAGAACTCTGCTGTAAAAATAAAAATAGACGAGCAATGCAAGGTGCAAGGAACACTAAAGAGACTCTTGTTTATGAAAAATAAACTATGTATTTAAATATATATAAGGAAAAAAGGATTTCTAATTCTAAGGGATTCTAACTCTACCCAAATAAACTCCCAGGTCCCGCAAGGAACCGCTTCTCCTGTGGTTCACAGGCTACGCTAATCGTCCCTGATCTAACTAACTAAATTTACACTATTCTAAATAAACCTAACCACTATAACTCTTAATTTCACCTTTAAGTTATAAAGATAGCCAAGGCTAGCTGGTTGAGTCTCCATAAGAATCAAGTTAGGACTCTGAGCCTTAACGGATTCAGAGTCTAAACCAAAGACCAGCTTTTGTTTGGCCTTTTCAGAGTTTAACCAATTTATACACAGTAACGATAAATGAATAGTGTTTCCCTAGTTGGAAAAAAAAAACCAACACTCCCCTCCTTCAAGTCTTTCACTCAGACAAAGATAGAGAGAGGCAAAGATGTTACCTTCTCCAGCCCTGAGAGAGAAAGAAGCTGCGTTTGTGGCTCTGTCAACTGCCAGAAGCCACTCCTGGAATGCCACACCCACAGAGTATAACCGTCATAGAATAACAGTTATAACTGCCACAAGTTGAAATTAACATTCTCTCAGTTCTATTTGAAACTCCAATTCTTCTTCAAGCAACCTTCTCTACTTCTTATCTTTAAACTAATAAAACAATACTTATTTTCTAATATCATCCTTATACTGCACATGCGTGGCCTAGAGTGTGTCACTTGGTTGTCTGAACAGCCTTTTAAAGCACCACATTGCTCACCCACCTCCTGGCATGAGGAAGGGGCTGAAAAAGGTACCCTAAAAATTGTCTGCTTTACCTCACCCTGACCTGCTTACCCTATCAGGTAGGGATCCTACTTTGCAGTCAAAACATAAAAAAATGAAAAGAAACTTGTGAAGGTGATTTCACTTGTCATTAGTACATGGAATGTGCACCCATTTATGAACCACACAAAGTCCAGTAGACCTGAACAGCTCTAACTGTGAGAGAACTTGGCAAATATCACATCCAAATAGCCTTAAATGAAACAGGGCTGGCATTGAAGGCCAGCTTACTGAAATTGGAGCGGAATACACGTTTTTCTGGAGTGGCTACTGTGATGAGGAGTCCCAGGAAGCTTGTTACAACTGAATCAAATCTAGTCAGCAAGCCCATATGCCTCCCCAAAGGAGTGAGCAACAGGCTCATGAACACTTACAGGAAAGTGCCATGCCACTGTCATGAAAACTGATAAATTAGTGAGGACCCCCTCCAAAGAATTTTCTTGATGGTTTATATATCTAGGGATATTTGCCATATTAGAACACCTTAGTATAATTACAAAAATAGTTTCTATCTTGAATCCCCCCTGGGTTTTCCATGCTTTTGAGAATCTTTCTACTAGTAAGTCAGCTTGTGAGTTTTTGGTCAAAGAATTCACATTTGAAGTAACAATAGCTAAATTAAATGTACTGTGTAAAAATTATCCAAGATCATTAGCTCCATCTGCCACTCTACCACCATCCCATCAGAAACAGGACTACATAGGACAGGACATGGATCTGTAAACTTTGATCTGTTCTAGGCAGTGCAATGGCCAGTCCATCAGTCAACAGGCATTTGTTAAGGACTTACTGAGTGCCAGTCAATATGCTGAGTCCTGAGAATACAAAATACAAGTAGAAAGAAAGGCAATCCCTGCCCTCCAGAAGCATTTTAACAGGAGAAGAAAACACATACAGGGAACCTGAAAGTGGTAGGGGGAAGGTACTTGGCATGGGGCATGGTCAATCAGCCAATCAATAAACATTTATTAAATGCTTGTTTTGTGCCAGGCACTGTTGTGTTAAGGCTTAGCTGGCCATATGGAAAGAGGGAAAGCACAGTCCCTGCCCTTAAGGAACTTATAATCTAATGGGGACACAACATGCAAGCAAATATATACAAAACAATCTATACATAAGATTAATAGGAAATTATTGCAAGAGGAAAAGAGCTGGATTTAAGAGGGGAATGCCAGTCTGATGTGCAGACAAGAGAGGAGTAAGACATAACTGGCCCGAGTGTCCTCCTTAAATAGGTGTTTCATCACTTTCATGGGTATAACTTTCAAGAATCCAGGGTTACCTACATTCCACTGTTATCCACTTGATTGGTAGTAGTTTGTCACTGGATTATTAGTAAGGAAAACTTAAATTAAATTTGGGTTTTCTACACATGCTTTTTAGCCATTTGTGTTGTGCTTCCTATACTGAAGAATATATTTTAATTCTCTTTAATGATATTTAGAACACAATTTCAAAAGACTTTTGTATTTAATTCTATAAGTAAAATATAGTTTTAAATAAAATTTAAACAGAACTTTGTAAAATTTAAATATTGGTACTTTAAAAAATTAGATGATTAGATCATTTATATTTCATGAGAATATTTGTTCACATACATTAACCAGATTTGAGAACATCTGTTTTTAAAAAATTACTTGATTTTAAATATGTAATATAATAAAAGGTGGTTTTACTTTTTCAGGTCACTATATTATTTATGCCTTCTTTCCTTTTTTTTTTTATCTGCCATTATAGAGCCTTCTTGAAAATTTAAACTCATGATGAGTTTATAAGAAGTAGACCTCTTATGTAGCAATTACCTTGCTCTGAAGGATAAGAACAGAAGGAATGAGAAAGCATATTTATCTGCTGCCCTCTGGAGAATTCCCAAAAGTAAAACACAAACAGTGGAAAACATTTTCAACATCATTAAACAATGAACAACAATGGAACAAATGGCAAATTAAAACTTTAGGGTTGCCACATCATACCCATCACTTTAAAAAAAACTTAAATTTATTTGCTATATCAAAAAACCAAAGTAGCTCTCTCCTTTCTTTCCTCCCATTAGAGAAGGCATCATTTGACAAAAGGATATATGTATATGTAAAATTATGTCTTGCTTATTTCTATCAGTACTTTCTCTGGAGGTGGATATACACCAGTTATTTTTCAAACAATATTTGTTGCTGTATATGATAATCTCATAGTTTTGTGTAAGTCTTTCCACGTTTTAAAATTGTAACTTGCTCATTTTCTTACAGCATGGTGCTATTCTCTCACAATCATATGCCACTTGTTTAGCCTTTCTTCAGTTGATGGAGATAACAAGAACCCCAAAACTCAGTGATGAATGGGACTGTGAAGTTCTGGGTACACAAGCATTATCATTATGATAAAATCAATGTAGTATATCTGGGAAACAATCTGATAGTATAGGAAAGGGGAAGGATAAGCATCTATATGGTACCTACTATATACCAGAAAATAAAATTTTAAAATAAATATCTTGTTTGATCCACACAAAAAACCTATGAAGTAGTTGCTATTATTATCCCCATTTTGCAATTGAGAGAACAAAGGCAAATAGAGATTAAAATGACTTGTCCAGAGTCATATTGCTAATGAGTGACAGGAGCTTGATTTGAACTTGGGTCTTAACTCTTGGTCTAGTACCCTTCAGTACACAAAAGGTAACGAAGTTGTTTTGCCCTTTTGATATTCAATGATACTTCTGCTAAGAATGTTTTATTCATTCATTTATTTTTTTATTACCATATTATTACCATACTTCAATTTCAAAAAGTACTAATAAGAATAATATTTGACTTTTATGAAGTTTTATTTAAATTTGTTTATTTTATTTAAAACTACATTTTATTTACATAATTGTATTCAGTGGGACTACCCTGTCACAACTCTGTATCTTAGTAAATAGTCTTCATGTGTTACTATTGCCGAAAAAAATTCATTAAATAACAATTACAGATTTTCATGGTTGGGAAAAAAATCTCTATATGTGTATTCAAGGCCATAACTGAAAAACAATCTACAGGATACCTGACAAATGGTTACTAGTCTTTCTTTGAAGATGTCTGGATAAACAAAATCCACTTTACCACCTCCAAAGGAAGCTCCTTCCAGTATATAGTTATTTATTAGAAAGTTCTTAATTTGTGATTGCCACTGACTGCAACTAATTCTACCCCCTGGGTAAGAAGAGCAAGTCAAATTTCTTTTTGCATGTGGAATTCCTTCAGGTACATAAAGAAGACAGTCATTATGTCTTATATTCCGTGGGCTAGGTAGTTATAGTTCCTTAAATAGCTCCTTATATAGAATGAACTTACGTCCATTTACTAATTTGGTTACTCTCAGAACATTCTCCAATTTCTCAATGTCCCTTCTAAAATGTGGTTATATGTGGTTATAGGTCATTATACGAGATGTCTGACTATCACATTGTTGCCATACCAACCCTTTTGAATGCAAATCCACCAGAGAAGTGGTGTGCTCTAAAGGATAGAAAGTGGTCTCGCCATTAGGAAGATCTGAACATATGCTCAGCATGTGACCTAGAGCAAGTCAAACCTCTTGGACACCCCAGGCAACTCTCTAGCATTAATAAATTGCAAGGAAGTTGTAGATGTGCCTGCATGGAGAGGGAATTTTTTTCCCCAGAAGTTCTCTTCAGCAATAAAGTCATAGATCTGAACCCCAACCCCCCCTTCCTCCAAATAACAAATCATTTACATTGTTAAAATTCACTGAGCTTGAGAAACAGTAAATGTGAGGTCTTTTCCAGCTAAACTACTTGCTTGCATTTCTGCTTCTACCTTGTACTTTGGAAGTGTATGTCTTTATAATTATCTCAATAAAATATATAGGCAGATAGGTAGTACAGTGGATAGACTGCTGTACCTGGAGTCAAGAAGAGCAGAGTTCAAATCCTGGCTCTGAGAAAGTCAGAACCTCTCTCTCCCTCAGTTTGCTGGATTATAAAAAGTTGATAAAAGGATTTACCACCTAAAGTGCTTGAAAGGATTAAGTGAGATCATATTTATAAAATGCTTTGCAAACCTTAAAATTCTTCTTAATTGCTAACTGTTATTAGTATTGATCTTTCTGATGAAACTTATTTTGATTAAGTATTGTACGTATTTTTATTTTGTGGTTTCTGGTATTTTTTTCCCTCTCTTTTATAGGATAGTGCCCAGCAGAAAGAGGCATCTTTACCTGCTGTTTTTACTGATACTTGCCCAGCAAGAATTGTATCTTCAACTTCTGAGGAAGAAGAAGCATTTACTGAAAAATTTCTTAAAATCAATTGCAAGTACATTACCCATGGCAAGGTATTAAATGCTTTTTATTTAAATTCTTTTTTTTTTAAACCCTTACCTTCCTTCTTGGAGTCAATACTGTATATTGGCTCCAAGGCAGAAGAGTGGTAAGGGCTAGGCAATGGGGGTCAAGTGACTTGCCCAGGGTCACACAGCTAGGAAGTGTCTGAGGCCAGATTTTAACTCAAGATCTCCCATCTCTAGGCCTGACTCTCAATCCATTGAACTACCCAGCTGCCCCTTTTTTATTTAAATTCTGATAGGGAATTTTATTGAATATTTCTGTTTTACCACATTGTAACTTATTACTAAGACAATGTCAGTACATTCATTGAGTAGTAATTAGCTTATAGCTTTGAGTTATTCTTTATTATCTATATTAGCATGTTGTACTCAAAGACTGAGATGCTTTTGAGTAATAGTTTATATAAGCATGCCCTTTTCCACCATTTGCTTACAATTGAATGGAGAGACATTGTGGACATATACTAGTATGATAAACATATGAATTTCAATACAAAGATGACATATAGTACATAATGAGCTTATGAAAAAGTATTAATTATAACTATATAAAGTGCATATTATTAAGTAATAATACAGAAGGTTGTCTAGTACTAATGGTTTTGTTTTATGTAACTCAGACTACATAAACATATTTTTTGGCCCATACCTGTTAATTAAGAGAAAACTAAAAACTGAAAAAAAAAAAGTTAATTACCCAGAAAGTATCTGTTTTACAAATCCCAGCATGACTTCAGTTGGGATGTACTATAAGAACATAACCAAATTTTGGCATTTATCTCAGGAAAATAGTCCTGTGATTTACGTATTTATATATTATTATCCATTCAGGTAGTCTGCAATTTGAATTATAAGACCTATTTAGTCTAAAAGTCAGAGTGGAATTATATACAGAGAATAGAGAAAAAAGAAATAACTCATATTCTAAAGACCAAATATAAATGAATAACAGTCTATCTACTGTTTTGGATTCTTCTCTAGGAGGAAATCATAGATAGAGATTTAGGAAAGTTTTTTAAATGATTAATTTGAAAATGCAAAATATCATTGTTTTTATTAGAATGTAAAACCCTTTTTAAAAATGCTTATTTCCTCTCCATATTCAATTTATCTCCTTTAAATCTATATTCAAAATGTTAAAGTAGATGAAGAAGAGATCTGATATATTTTGGTACCAAAGCAAGAGAGTAAAAGAGCAGCTCACAGTTTGTATTTTGTGTGGTTATCAAAGGAAATGAAAGGACAAGAAATCATGAAGTTAAAGATTAATGCAAAAACATTGAGTAGTATTTTAAATTGATTTTCTTTTAAAGTGTTTGTCACTTTAAATATGTTTATTCATTTTCAAGTTAAATTCTTTCACTAAAGTTACCCAATGGAAAATTAATATTTTGCCATTTTTGTTATGGACCACCAGAATAAATATCCTTTGCCACTTGTTTAAAAGAAAAAAAAATTATTGTTGTAGAACACCAACTCTTAGATTCTGAGGCTAGAACCCTACAGTCTGTAATCTCTTCTAAGATATCAGAATGTCTATGAAAGCTTGGTTTCTTGCCTTCCAAGAAAATGTACCTACATAATAATATAGGGAGGTAAAGTGATTTTACCTGTGCAGACTCAGCTGGTTTCTGATGTAGCAATAATAAAATTATTTGAGAATACCATAAAGTGTTCTTGATCCACAACTCAAATCAGTCACTTAACATATTTTGTATGTTCCTTATATGTAAAGCATTCTGTTTTGTCACTGTGAGGATTTCAAAAAAGTATAAGACATCATTACTGGTCTTAGTGGTATTAAATATAGTTCATTATTTTATCTCCAAATCATGTTGTTTTTCTTTAAGGTATCACAAGAGGTATTTAAAAAATACTTTGATTTCCTATGCTTATTTTTTAAGGTTATTATTTTTACCTTCTTTTATTCCCAAATAAAATATTTTTAAAAAAGACTTCTTTTTAACAACAGTAATGAACACTTTACCACCCTATTAAGAAACATATCTCCTATATGTTCTGTAGTAATTTAAGATAAAAATAAAAATAATTTCTAGGGTTATATTTGAAAGTTTAAACTTTTTTTTTCCCTGAAGGGTACAGTCAGTGGTGTGTTGCTTGTGACACCAAATAATATAATGTTTGATCCACATAAAACTGACATATTGGTCCAAGAATGTGGCTGTGAAGAATATGGCATCATGTGTCCAATGGAAGAGGTGATGTCAGCTGCACTGTACAGAGAAATTTTGGATGCCAAAATACAGGAATTCTTACCAATGTAAGATTGATATTTCATATCTTTGTAGTTTTATTTTATCCTGAGAAATAATCCTATTATTTTAAGTTCTTTTAAATTGTTCTTTGCATTTTATTTTCATTTAGCTCTTAAATTTTTTGTGTATTTATGAGAATATTCATAAAACTCTCTAGATGGGTTACTTTTAATTACTCTTTGCATATTTAATCATAAATGAAATGAAAATTGCCTGAGAAGACATCTAATCCAGTGTTTCCTCAGTCTTTTTTTCTGTCACATACTTCCAAGATAAAATTAAAATTTGGTTAGACGCAGGATGAATATTCTCTGTGTGTGCTGGTAGAATGTATCATGGTGTGAATATAAAGCAGGGTAAGAATATGAAAGTTATATGTTTGATTAAGATAATGGAGAAATTAGGAGAATGAGAAAAAAATGTAATCCAGAAAAGAAAGGAAAAAAGGATATCAAGGAGGAAAACAAAAGATCTGAAGAATTAAAAAGAAAAGGTTTCAAATTAGGCAAAATTAAAAGGAGTAGAGAAAAAGTTAAATTTCAGTACAGCTTGGCTTTGTAGAAAGTTCAGGAAACTAGATTTCTTTGTAACTGGGTACAGTGCCTAGGTCTAGAACTAGTAGTGGCATGACTAATTAATATTCAAAGTGGTAATAAGGTTGACTTTTAAATAGACACACCAAATATAAAACAAAATTTGAAAATAGCCAAACCAAATAAGCCTCTTCCTCCCCTCCCCCCCCTCAATTAAAATGCCCGAATTCTTAGAATGTTTATTTGGGCTTTAAATTATTTACTCTATCCACACTCAGCAGTGTTTTTGTCTTAAAAAAAAAAAATAAAGGGTTGTGTGGCCACTTGAAAAGGTGAAGGAAGCATATAGCTACTGTAAAGACATAGTATATACTTGTTCAAAAAGTTTCTTCCCTAAACATTCTGCTTATTTGGATTAACAAACTTCCCTTTAAGGACATAAATGCTCAAGAGATTGACACTAAAGTTTAAATTGCTATCATCAAAACAGCCAGCTGAAATCCTCATTATTTTCTCAGTTTTGATACAGTTTACACAAAAAATTGTAATAGAAACCTCTTAGATCATTTCCTTTACTTAATAACTTTGTCCCTGTTTCCACCAAACTATATATATATAGTTTAGAGTCTTGCATTCAGGTATAACCTTTTCAGCTGACTACCTGAACTCTAGTCACTCAGTTCCTCAATCTACTTACCTAGTTAGTGAAGGGCTGACAAAAAAGATAGTTTCAGACTTCTTGAGAAACTGGCTTGAGTAAGCAAGAGTGAAAGACACACACATAGATGGACAGGCAGGAGCTCCGGTGATTGATTGATAGGGCCTGAGCAGAACAAGGGGTCATCCAAAAGTTCAAGTTTTATTGAGAATCCATTCCAATATATATAGAAAAGTTTTCCCTAGCAACTAAAAAGAACATTACTGCATCATTGACCAATCATATATGCTCTTAAGCCTCACTTCATTTAAGAGGCATGACTTTTCCCACAGAATACTGTTTATGAAAAAGCTTTACCCAAAACAAAACATTTCTAAAGTTATTCTATAAAACCCAGACTATTAAGGAATATTTAAAGTAACTTGAAGGTTTATAGGAATCAGGGAAAAAAAGAAAGTCTGAGTCATTTGGTCATGACATTATAGAAGTTTCTTTGGTCATCAAAATAAGCTTTCCAAGAGATGCCTATATTTTGGTTATAGCTAGATGATACTTTTTTTATTTAGAATGTCTTTCCATGGTTACACGATTCATGATTTTCCCTCCCCCACTTTCTTCCTCCC
Source organism: Gracilinanus agilis (assembly GCF_016433145.1). NCBI lineage: Eukaryota > Metazoa > Chordata > Mammalia > Didelphimorphia > Didelphidae > Gracilinanus > Gracilinanus agilis. The sequence continues at coordinate 648,317,427 of NC_058130.1, forward strand.
TTCTGAAGCTGACAAGCCATTCCTCTGTATCATTTAGACCAGTGATGGGCAAACTACAGCCCATAGGCCAGATGTAGCCCCCTGAAATGTTCTATCCAGGCACAGGACATTATTACTAATCTGATGAATACAGTGAGTAGGATACAATACAATGAAACTTTGAAAGAGTTGCCTTAGAAACAGACGGACAGATGAGCATTTCCTTTCCTTTGGCCCCCTCTTTAAAAAATTTGCCCATCATTGATTTTAGATAATACTTTTTGAGCTGCTATTTTGGATCCTGGCCTTGCCAAAGAAATCTCAGGCAAACTCATAAGCATTTCTTTTTAAGGCTACTTTTCCTCAGTAGCCCCAATTTGTTCTCCCTCCTTAGGTTCCTCCATAATGAATTATTCTTCCACTCCATTTCTGACATAAACAAAGATGGCTGTATCTTTGATTTTGCTTTCATCCATTAAAGCACTTCCTCCATGTTCCAGAATTCTGAAAGTTCCTGATCAGAGCATTGCGACTACTGGCATTCCACCTCGCCCTCTGTATTTTCTTACAAACCCTACTCTTTATCATCTGAGTTGTGATTTCTAATCCCATCACCTCTCAACTCTCAGACTACCTCCCCATTGCCCTCTTTTTTCCTTTCTTGACTCTTTGATGAGTTAGTTATACACTATCCTTAGCTTATATCACCCATTACAAATTGCTAAGCCTCAGCCTTGGATCTCTTCCAACAATTGCTGTCTTCACTCTTACATGTGCTGCTGAATAGAAAAATAATTTTATAGAAAATTATGCAACTATTCTGACTGGGTCCACTACAGATGTATGGTACCCAAACTCAGCTGAGCCCTCACTGCAGCTAGGTACTTTCTATACCTCCCTTAGCAACTCACTGATATCCTCCTTTGTACTGTGATTCTTCCAAAACTTTTCATCTCTTCTTAAAGCCTCCAGTGCCTATCCCCTTCCCCTATCTCAGCTGAGATCCTTGCCTCATATCTGACAGAAAAAAATTGAGTCCATTCATCACGAGCTCCTTCTTATCTTCTCTTACTCTGATGCCTTCTGCCACTATTTCCTTCTTCCCTTTCTTATACGATAAAATGGCCTTCCCCTTCATCAAGGCTAAACCTCTTTTTTGTTGCAGCAATCCATTCCATCTATCTCCTCTAAAAGATTGTTCTTGTCTTCTCTACCCTGTCCCTTTTTAAAAGGAATTCCTGTCTACTGGCTCATTTTCTTTTCTTTTCTTTCTTTTTTTTTTTGATTTGAAAATTTTCATTTAATTAATTTAGAATATTTTTTCCATGGTTACATGATTCATGTTCTTTCCCTTCCTTCCTCCCACTCCCCTCTGGTAGCCAATGAGCAGTTTCACTGGGAATGTGCCATTGATCAAGACCTATTTCTATATTATTGATATTTGCACTAGTGTAATCATTTAGCGTCTACATTCCTAATCATATCCCCTTCGACCCATTTGATTAAGCAATTGTTTTTCTTTTGTGTTTCTTCTCCCACAGTTCTTCCTTTGGATATGAATAGCGTTATTTCTTATAAGCCCCTCAGAAATGTCTTAGATCATTGAATTGCTGCTAGTACAGAAGTCCATTACGTTCCATTGTGCCACAGTATATCAGTCTCTGTGTACAATGTTCTCCTGGCTCTGCTCCTTTCACTCTGCATCAATTCCTGCAGGTCGTTCCAGTTCCCATGGAATTTCTCCAGTTCATTATTCCTTTGAGCACAATAATATTCCTTCAACAACAGATACCACATTTTGTTCATTCTGGCTCATTTTCTACAGTCTACAAACATACTCATGCCCTCCTATTCTGAAAAAACCCTATCTTTGTCCTTCTATTTTAACCAGTTATCAGACTATATCTCTTCTGCCCTTTGTAGGTAAATGCCAAAAGGCTGTCTACATCAGGGACCTCCATTTTTTCTCCTCCAGTCTCTTCTTAACCCCTTATAATTTGACTTCTGGCCTTATTGTTCTCTCCAGAGTTAACAGAGATCTTAGTTGCCTGCCCCATGGCCTTTTCTCAGGCTGCCCTCGATCTTGGGCTCTCAATAGTTTTCTTTTCCTTGACAGTCTCTGCTCTCTTGGTTTCCAGATTGCCATTTTCTCTTTGTTCTCCTCCTCCAATCTCTAACTACTCCTCACTTTACTTAGTTGGCTCTTCCTCCAGATCAAACCCTGGAACCCCAGGTGTCCCTCAGGGTTCAATCCTAGGCCCTCTTTCTCTTCTCCCCTCCATGCCACTTCCCTTGATCATCTCACTTGCTCCTATGGATTTACTTAGTCACCTCCCACTGCTGATGCTCAGATCTGCCTGCCCCAGCCTCTCTGCTCACCTCTTCATATTTCCAACTGCCTTTCCGTTATCTTGAACTACATGTTCAGTAACTTCTTAAACCAAAAGGATCCAAGCAGAGTTCACTCTTTGTTACTGTTACCTTCTCTGTTACTCTGGAAGGTAGCACCATAACCAGTCTCTCAGGCTCACACCTTCAACCTATTATTTTTAAGTAACATCTTTCATAAACACCCCTTTCTCTCCTTTAACAGTACCAGGACTCTGGCACAGGCCCCCATCCCTTCATGCTTGGATTATTCAGCGGCCTATTGGTGTATCTGCTTGCTTTATAGTGCCTTTCCTAAAGTCTCACCTCCTACTCAACAAGCTCCATTGGCTCCCTTTTACCTCCAGGATAAAATATACTTTATTCTCTATCATGTACTCTTTGATCCGGTGACACTGGCTTCCCCAGTGTTCAAGAATGATACACTTTCTCAGCCCTGGGCATTTTCTCTTGCTATCCCTCACCCCTTTAATAATCTCCCTCCAACTCCACCTACTGACTTCCTTTAAGGCCCAATTATAATCTGATCTTTTTCTAAACCCCTCTTAATTCTATTGCCTTCTCTCCATTAATTATTTTCTATATCCTGTATATAGCTTATTTTGTGTATATTTGTTTGCATATTTTCTCTCCCATTAGATTGTAAGTTCTTTGAGGGTAGGGAATGTCACTTATACTTAATTGATTGATTGATTGGGAAAAAAAGTCTTTTTTCAATTAATTTCTTTTTAATAATACATTTTAATTGATATCTTTTGTTTTAAATCACACACATTTCACATATTTGAGTTGTTTAGAGCTATTCCAAATGTTTTTCTTGAGTATTTGGTGAGAACTTTAATGATTGTAATATTTGTGGTTTAATGTTGAAGTTCTGAACTTTGAGCATTATAAATTTAAGATATTTTGTTCTCTTAGTATCCTATTAATTATATTGATTCTGTTGTCTTTAATTTGCTCTCTTTTTTTTTCATTATTTCTTGGTAGTTTTTATGTATGATTTCCTGAAGTAAGTAATTTATATTTTTAAATTTACTTTCTTCTGGAAAACACAAAGATCTTTTAGATTATCTCTGCATGTTATATTTTCAGAGTCACTTGCTTTCACTTGTAAAGCTTTCATGGGTTCTTTTAGTTTCTTGATTTTAGATTATTTTATTCAATTTTTCTTTTCCCTTTTTTACTTTTAAATTACAAATTTGAGTTTTTGTTTTTTTAAAAACCTCCTGTTTTGGCAACCTCATTTTTTTGGGGGGGTCTTTTATTCTCTTTTGATAGTTTTAATTTCCATCTTTATGCCTTTTTGTTCTTTTAATTGATCCTCTGAACAATTTTGGAAGTTCTTGCAGTTGCATTATTATTTTTGGGCCATTTGAAAGCAGTTACTGTACTTATAAATTTTTGAACTTATAAATTTATTTGCAAAATCATTTTCATAATTTGTTCATTTAAAAAATATTGCAAGCCTCTCTCTATTGCTTTTTTTGTTACAAGTTCTTTCCTATCCCCTCTTTGCTCTTTCATTGTTATGGTTTTAATATATTTGGTATCATTTCTTGATGTTGTGAGATAATGGGAGATGAGTTGACACGTAACCCATTTCAGCCATCTTACCATAATTCTCTTTAACTGTATATAGTGAGTGCTCTACTTTTTGGGAATACTCTTTTCAGATCCAGGTATTGATGTTGCAAGATCATTTCTATATGCCATTACATATAGAAATTTAAGAGAAAATTGTATCTGTGCAAATCTCACTGTCCAAGTTGTTTTCTCCCCACTTAGGGTTTATTTCCATTGTGATGGTAATTCAAAGCAACTAGGTGGTTCAGTGGATAAAGTGGTGAGCCTAAAGTTAAGAGGACCTGAGTTTAGATTTGACCTCAGACACTTATTAGCTCTGTGACCAAGGCAAGTCTTAAATGCCCTTTGCCTTAGCTTTTCAAGTGTAAATTGGAGATGAAAAATAACACCAGGGTTGTTGTAAAGATCAATTGAAGTAAATTTGTAAAATGCCAAGCACATTGCCTAGTACTTAAGTAGATACTACATAAATGCTATTATTGTTCTTATATAATAGTTATTATTATTATTAACTAGAAACACATTCTCTAATAAACTGCTTGTGGCAATACTAAAAGATTTGGATGGGATCCTTTGAGACTGGAACTCTTAGTACAGTATAGTTTATTCAGAATAGCCCAGCAGGGTTGTTGGAAGGATGATATGACTGAAGTTTACAAGGCTTATTAGTTGATAGAACCTCTGGGAAAAGAAATGTTGACTATATTAACAGTTAATGGAACTGTTATTTTCAGTATCAGTAAATAATCATCAATGAATTTTATTGTTGCCATATTTCTAAAGATCACATTATTTCTTTGGGATTGTTTTCTCCTCTGTAAAATGAGGTAATTGCACTCTCTATGGTCTCTAAGGACATAAAATGATAGAGAGCTAGACATGATTTAGGATTATCTAGTCCAACATTCTTATTTTTACAGTTGAAGAAACTGAGGCTGAGTTGAAATGGATTTCTTAGCCTCACACAAAAAGAGAGTAACTGGTCTGTGTTTTGAACCAAAGTCCTCTTATTCTAAATGTAAACATTGATTCATTTTGGAATTCAATTCAGTTCCTAAGAGACTCATGCAATCTTTTTTTCCAGAAACACAAATGTTTTTTTAAAAAAACAAACCACTAAGATTCAAATTGACCAAAATAATGAAGAATATTACCCTAACCTTTCTCTTAAAAACAATGTGCATGCATTCATTTATTCATGTATATGCATATATTTTTGGTTTTATAACATATATATATCTAAAATATAATATACAAACTAGAAATCATCCCAGGGGTTGAAAGTTACAATTTGTGGCTCTCCCTCCCTGGTAACCCCCAGAAAAATAAAACAAAACAAAACAAAACCGAAATGCAGGAAAAATGGTTTCGATTCTTTAAAAAAAAAAAAACAACAGGATGCCCATTTTTATACCTACTCTTTCCTAGGTTTAGGACTTCTGAGAGTCATGAGAACTATATGCAATTGTAGTATTTTATGGAACTGCAGAGTTCTCTGTTAACTTTTTTATTTTTATTTTTTCATTTTTATAGCAGTTTTTAGTGTTTAGCAAAAATTTCTCCATTTACTAAACAATATCTTGACTGAAAAGCTTCTCTTACTTTTAGTTGATAGATAACGACACAGAGAAGTCACCATCACTGTGGCAACAGTATTCAGCTGGTATCAGAGGAATATTGCACATAATGCTGCGTGTCCATTAACAGCCATGCCTCAGCTTCCTCTGGAATATGTTCTTTCTGCAAGTCAGGTGTACTTAGGGGCACAAACAACCCAGAGAATTCCAAGACTGCAGATCTGTTAACTTTTTTATAAAGTTCATATTCCTTTTGCTTATTTGGGTATCTTATAATCACCTACCAACTCTGCTTTAATTTTATTTTTTGAATAAAATGTTGATATATATTTTTTTACCTTACCAGAATTTTTTCAGTGTCCTTCTATCCCTAAAATGAGGTGGACCAGATAACAAATAATATATTTCTTTCAATCAAAGAAAAAAGAGAAATATATGGAAAAATAAAAACAACCCTCCAGTAAAACCAATCAGTTTATCAAAATAGTCTGAAAGTATATGCAGTGTATCATACCTGTGGACTACCCATGTCTGCAAAGGAGTGGGGTTTGGGAGTATTTTCTCGTTTTTTCTTTGTAATTTTGAAACATTTACTTTTGGTTGTTCTTTGTAATTTTGAAACATTTACTTTTGATTGTTATACTGTTATTCTTTCCACTTAAATCGTGGTATTGTGTGATTTTGTGTGTGTATGTATTTTTGGGGGGACTCATGTCTTTGTAATTTTGAAATATTTACTTTTGGTTGCTATACTGTTGTTCTTTCCACTTGTGGTATTGTGTGTTTTTTTGTGTGTGTATTTTTGGGGGGACTCAACTTCAGTCTGTGTTAAATCATGTAAATCTTTTTATTTCTACACTTGTCTATCATAATCTTTACTTCTTACAACAAAATAGTATTCCATATATTCATGTAGCATATAGTGTTGCTATAAATAGTTTAGTAAAAGGACTTTAATGTTATCAGTGCCCTGGTTTATGTAGAAGTCTGGTAGTGGAATCTCTGGGTCAGAGAGTATGGACATTTTAGTAACTTTATTTGCATAATTCCAAATTGCTTTCCAAAATAATCGTACTGTTTCACAGCTTCCCCATCAATGCTTGTGTTTCTATCTTCCCAAAACTCATCCAATTATAACTAGCCCTCTCTATTGTCTTCTCTGCCAGTTTGCAAGGTGTGCTGGGAAACCTTAGTGTTATTTTGATTTGCATTTCTGTTATTATTAGTGATTTGAAGCATTCTTGCATATGGTTAAGACTTCGAAGTTCTTTTGAGAATTGTTTGTTCTCATCCTTCAAATTGCTTGTCTACTGGGGAAAAGATTTTAGACATAAAATTGTCTATATGTCTTAGATAGCAAGACCTTATCAGATCTTTGATACAATTTTTTTTTCTGCTTCAACTATTTAATCTTATCATAGATGCATTATTTTTGTTTGTAGGGAACCTTTTCAGTTTTATATCATGAAAGTTTTCTATTTTATTTTGGTGATATTAAGCCCATGTATACATTTAGAATATATTGTGTATATGGTCTAAGATCTTCTCTAAGCTTAATTTTCTTCATCCACATTTGTACTTTTTATAACTTTTTATCAAATAAGAAGTTTTTTTCTAAATAGTTTGTTTTCTGATTTATTGAATTTCATTCTTTCTGATTATTCCTTGTCTGTTCCATTAATCTACTTCTCTATTTTTAAACCAATATCAAATGCTTTTAATTATTATTTATCATATGTTTGATTTCTGGAAGTGTTATTTCTCCTCCATCTCTGCCTCTTAAAAATGGTTTCTCTAGATATTATAGGTTTTTTATTTCTCAAATAGATTTTGTTATTTTATCAAGCATTCTATTCTATAAAGAATTCCTTTTACTACTTAATTGTATAGCATTAAAACTAAATTAACTGGGTAGTATCGTCATTTTTATTAGATTGGCACCGGACAGTTGAGAGCACTGGATATTCATTCAGCTATTTAAAGTTCTTTAAGGAGCATTTTGTATTTTAATTTATACAAACATTTTTTATAGTTTTAAAGATTGATGCTCAAATATTTTGTGTATTCTGCAATCATTTTGAATTAGATTTCTCTTTATTATTGCATCCAAATTTTTGTTATAGAAATGCTATTGATTTTTGTGGGTTTATTCTGGAATATGGAATTGGCTGAAGGTATTGTCTCAATTACTGCCTTTGCTGGTTCCTTAGATTTTTCTGAGTATACCATTCTGTCATTAGCAAATAGGGATTGTTTTGTAATTTTCCTACTCCTGTCTTTAAACTTTTACATTCTTTTTTCTTGACTTGTTGGTACAGCTAGCATTTCTAGAACTACATCAAATAATAGTGAGATAAGAGGACATAATTGCCTTACTTCTATATTTATTGGGAGCACTTTTAGTGCATACATATTACAAATGATCTTTCTTTTGGTCTTAGGTTGATACTTTTAATGATATTTTGAAAAGGTCTCTTTATGCTTCTGTTTGAATATTGCTCTCTGTCAAAGGCTTTTTCTATATTCTATTAAGATAATGATGTTATTTTAGAGATTTTTGTTTTTGTTATATTGTAATTACATTGTTTTCCTAATTTCTAAGTATCATCCCTGCATCACTAGTATGAATCCAACTTGGTCATGATGAATTATTTTTTAAGTCGATTTGACAGGATTTTATTTAAAATTTTTGAATTGTTAAGTTATTAAGATATTGGTTCATAGTTTTTTACTTTGTCCTTTTCTAGTTTAGGTATCAGGACTTGTATTTATCTCAAAAAAGGAACCTACTTGAAAATTTTGTGTAATATTGGAACTAATTGTTCTTTAAAAGGTTGATAGAATTTTTCTAGGAATACATCAGGATCAGGAGGGTTTTTTGGGACAGGGGATAGGATGGGGAGGAAGATTATTTCCTCTACAGAGAGTTCTCTTTCCTTTTCTGAGATTGGATTAAGATTTCTCTTTTATTTTCTGTTAGGTTGAGTATTTCATATTTTGAAGGTATTGTATTTCTTTTGTGTTCTCAGTTTTCATAGTGTAAAACTGTGAATATGAGGTTCTAATAATTCATTCTTTTTCTTTTATTTGTTATGATTTCACCTTGTTCATTTTCAATTCTTTTGATTTGATTTTCTGCTCTTATTTTTGCTCAGATTTTCTAAAGGTTTATCAATTTTGTTAGTTTTTTTCAAAGAATCAGCCTTTAGTTTTATCATTTCTGTAGTCTTTGGTTTCCACTTTGTTTCCTTTAATTTTCTGTGTCTGCTTTTATGCTTATTTTTATTTATTTGTTGACTTTCTAATTTAAAAATGCATATTCTGTTCATTAATCTTCATTTTCTATTTTGTTAATGTATATTTTTAGGGATGTAATTTTTCCCCTGAGGACTGCTTTAGCTGCATCCCAGAAATTTTGGTATGTTGTTTCATCATTATCATTTTCTTTCACATAATTATTGTTTCTATGTTTTGTTTTTTGACTTAAACATTATTTAGGATTTCATTGTTGTGTCCATTTGATTTTGTGACTTTTTTTTGTGATCATTGAATCTATTTTTTTAAAATCATGAATTATAAAGGATATGCTCACTATTTCAGCCTTTTTGTATTTATTTCCAGTATTTTTGTGCTCTAAAACATGGTCAGTTTTTGTAAAAATTCCATGTGGCACTAAAAAATATATATATTCTTGTATTAGTCCCATTTAGAAGATGCTATAAGCTTTTTATCACGTTAGCAGTTAAACTTATGTATTCATATTTATTTTTCTGTTAGATTTTTTGAAAACTGAGAAAAGCCTCCTTTCCATATTATATTACTGTCTACATCTTATAATTCAACTAATTTGTCCTTCATGGATTTGTATGCTAATATATTTGGAATATATGTTTAATATTGATATTGGCTTCTTGCCCATAGTTTCTTTCAGCATAATGTATTTTCCTCATTTATCTTTCTGTGCTGTGAATATTTGTTTTTCCATTATCTGATATCATGGTATCATGAGTGTAACTTCTTTTTTGAATTCATCTGTAGGTAAGTCAATTTTTTTCCAGCCCTGTATTTTCTATGTATATCTTTGTTTTTTAGGTGTGTTTCTTGTTATTTTTCTCTACATAATTCTTTTATTTTTCAAAGTTAAATAATCAAGTAAAATTCCCTTTTCTTGCTTCTACTTCAATTTTTTGTTTGTTAGATATTTTTCTTTTTCATCTATTGGCACCTCTTTTTGAAAAGAATGTCTTTCCTTTGTTCTCTTCATGAATTTTTTCCCCCTTTCTAGCTAACCTAGATACTTATTCTTTTGATTCATGGTCCTTGTACCTGTTTATTTCTTCTTTTTGTCTCTGTATTCCTCATGGAACAGAAGTTTCTAAGGTATCTAATTTGAGTTTCATCTTTTGTTTTACCTTTACCCTCTGTCTTGGAATCAGTTCTAAGTATTGGTTTCAAAGCAGAAGGGTAGTAAGAGCTAAGCAGTCACACAGCTAGGAAGCATCCACCTATCTGTCCCTTGAGTTTGTCTCTTTAAACAGTTTCTGTGTAATTGCCTTAGAGATTTTGTCTTCTTCTTTGTGATAGAATGAATCCTTTCCCAATTATTTTTTTTAACTCTTACCTTCTGTCTTAGAATCAGTACCTTATATTGATCTCAAGGCGGAAGAGCAGTAAGGGCTGAGTAATGAAGGTTAAGTGACTTGCCCAGGGTCACACAGCTAGGCAATGTCTAAGGCCAAATTTGAACCAAGGACTTCCTGTCTCCACTTCTGACTCTATCCCCTTATCCATCTAGCTGCTTCCTCTTTCCTACCTTTTTAATCTTCTATTTTTGCTGCTACAACCTTTCTCCTGTGGGCCTTCTTCTTTGTGAGAGAACATGGGCATTATTTTCTCTTCAATGTAACACTGTCTTGATTAGGGTATATTATAGATTCCTCTATTTTATACTTTCCCTGCTGCCTTTTATGGGTCTTCTTCTTCTTTAGTATAGTCCTACAGAAAATATTGATTCATCTGTAGGTGAAGTCTCATGAGGTTTAGCACATCGCCTGACATAGAGATGCTTAATAAATGCTTGTTGACTTTTTCCTTTTTTTCCCCCTGGAGTAATTTTATTTCATTGCTTGTGCCTTCCTTAATTGTTGTATTTAACTTTCTTGTGTTGCTGTTGTTTGAGGTGTTTGCAAAGTAAATAATTGGTTCCCATTTGAGGATTTTTTTTCTTATATTAATGCTCCATATATTTATTGATCATCCTTTTTTCATTGATCATTAGTTTCAGAGTTGCAGAATAAGTCACCTTGATGAACTCTTTAGAACACATTATTTCATTCTCATTATTTCATTTTCATTGCTGCAGACAAAGTGGATATAGAATAATCTTGTGTTAATCAAATTACCTTTTCTTTTTAAATGAAGTTCTTTGTCCTGATTATAAAATTTGTTGTCATTGCAACTTCATTTTAACTACTGTGTGCCTTGAAATTTTCAGCATGGTTTTTTTTTTCCTAGAGGCAATATGCAGATTTTTTATTGATACTTTTTCTGTGTTTAAAGTTCTGGGTGCGATACTTTTTCTGTGTTTAAAGTTCTGGGTACATTATGGTGTTCAGGCCTTTTGTTGTGTTCTTCTAAAATCCTTACATTATATCTATGCATTCTTTCTTTGAAATCATTATATTTTGTTTGCACAAAATATTCCAGATTATTCTTCATTCATGTAGTTGCAAGTTTTTCTAGTAAGATTTGCCACTTAGGGATTCCAGTTTTTCAGTTCTGCCAATTATTACTGTCATGTAAGGCTTAAGATCTGCTTTCAGAATTCTTATTTCTCTTTTGAACAATCAGAAGAACATCTTGTTATGGTTAGATGCTCTCAGGTGTCTATGAGGGCCTCTGTTCATGTGTTGATTCATTTTCCTTTGTGTTAGCAATACTTATTTGTAGATATCTGTACTTAGCTAATCTGGAGGCTATGTTCTTTGTTATTAATATCTTCCCTGTCAAGATATCTGCTTGTGCTTAAGGTTTTTTAACTGTTTTCTTCCTCTTGTAATTGTTGGTAATTTCAGGGTTTTTTTCCTTATGTTACCCTGTTCTGAACTTTTTGATTCATTCCTCTTTAATAATTTATTTTTCCTTAGGGCTGGACCTTAAATGAATTTCAGTCTCTTTCCATACTTTGTTAATTCTTTTTATACCACCCTTAATCTCTCATTTAGATGACGTTTTTAGGGCTAGGGCTCACCTCAGTTGGATGCACATCCCCTTTTCTTCAGGCCATGCTGGCACCTTATAGTGAAGAAAGGGTGAGATAGAGTAATTTTCTATTACTTCTTGCCACAAAATGGTAGAGTGATAGAGGGCAGGAGGGTATGCCAGCAGACACTATCCCAACAGCAAAAAAATTGCTCAGTGGATCCCAGAGCTCAAGTGGATCTTCTTATGGAATTTCATTGGATCATGATGGGTGGTAGGCCGAGGCTTGCTGAGGGAGCACATTAAGGATTGGGGATTATTGTCCCCAGCTTTTGTTACCTTATTTGGGTTGTTGATTCTTTGCTTTTGGCAATGCCTTTAATCTCTTCCACATGACTCTTGATTTGAGAGATCATGAAGATCAGAAAAAATGTCTAGTACTCCATCTTATTGGTTAGGTAACCTAGAAGTGTATGCTTTGATTTTCTTAGGGATTCATACTTTTTCCTTCAAAATGAAACCCTTTAACTTATTAAATATTCATTTATAGTTTGTGGAGAATGAAGGCAAACTAACAAGTGTCATAGAAAGAAATCATTCTTTTCAGCTGCCTTTTCCTCTCTCAAACAAATAAACCATTCAATGTGTGGATACCTATCATGGTCCCAGATAGTACAGGAAAAATACATGTGGTTCCTACCCTCATGGAACTTCAAATCTAATTGGAAAGGCAAAACTAATACACATAAACTTGAGAAAAAATATAGCATGTAATTAAGTCCTAAATTGAATGATAAAGGCAATAAATATAGGAGTTCAGAGAATGGAAAAGTTAATGATAACTGGATTAGTAGAAAAGTTTCTGAATTTCCGAAGTTTTTGAGATGAAGTGAAACTGTTAGACCCTGAATGATGTGCTTTTTGGAAGGTTTTAAAAGTCCATCTAGAACCTCAGTAAGGATACAGGAAGAAGTTTGGCCATCAAAGAAAAACAAAGTAAATACAAAGGGATATTGTAAAGTCATGGATTATGAGGGAGGATTTCATGCAGGATGTGGTGCCTTTCCGTTGGGTCAGATGCTATAGATTAAGGACTGAGATTTAAAAAAAAAAAGGATCCTTGGAAGGTGCTGGTGACTTTCAGTAGAATTGTTTTAGAAAAAAAAATTTTTTTAACCATGCAAATTATAGAAGACTCCTTGAATAGAAAATCCTATTGATTGTTGTTGGTCTGGCAAATAGGTGGTACTTATTGCTTATGCTTGTTTGAGGGAGTCAGTGATTTCAGCCACTCAAGAAATTTGGCAGTCTAAGGAAGGTGAAAAGTAATTCCTAGAAGGTTCCTAGTATGCTCAGCAAAAGTTTAGTCAAGACATAGAAGAGACTTGTGCATGTTAGAAGGCAGAAAGGGAGCCAGTTGGGAGAGAGAGAAAGTTTAATTATTCTGTGGAAAGGAAGGTTAAAGGCAAGTTGGTACAGCAGAAAAAGAATTGGCTCTGGTGTGGTGATATTAGTAACACATCCTGGCTCCATGTTTATTACTTGTGTGACTCTAGGCAATTCATTTCTGTTTCAGTTCCCTTAACTATAATACAGGATCTAACTAAAAAAATCCCTTTACCATGATTCTAAATCTAATAACAAGGAGTTTAGAAGGAATGAGATTTAGAGCATGAAGTGAAGGGGCTAGCTTTAGAGGAGCAGATGCATCCTCTTTCTATAAGATGAAAGTCGATTTATTTGACAGTATCATTAATTGGACTTGAATTTCTCAGTGAAATAAGAAGCAAATCATCTATTGAAAGGATAAATAGGATTGGGAATTTTGGGGGAAAGATAGGAAAAAATCATATAGCTCGAGTGATTAGAAAATACTTTCACATAATCATTTTAATCTTTACAACATGTGAGGTTAAGTAGGATATGGAGTTCCTTCATTTTGTGGATGAACAGAGGCACTAGAAGATCTGCAAGAGTTAAATAAAGAGATTGCTGAACAGTGGCAAGGTTCCATTGAGGTTGGAGAAGAGAATTTGTGGTAGATCAAGTCTATATGATCCAGATTATTTCTTTAGCATAGATCTTCTACATTAGACTTTGGGCTTCTTGAGGCTCAGAAATGCTTTTTCTTTTCTTTGTATCACTAGCATTTAGCATAAGGCCTGGCGCATAGTAGGCACTTCATAATACTCATTAACTTGATTTGATTTGTTCTATATTCCAAATCAGGAATAGAAAAAGTAGGACAATATAGTTTCCTATTAACAAAGAAGATAGAGTGCTATGAAAGTCAACATGTTACTAACATTGGAGTTCAAACAGACGAAGTCACCATGTTAATAACACGAGTTTAAGCAAAATAATACATTCTAGAGCAAATTGGTGGAATAATGAATAAAAAGTTATTGAGTGGAAATTCAATATTTTGAGCAAGTTTTGTAGTTTTTTAGTAAGAAAGTAATGGTTGAAAATGGACATATCAATTTGAACATCTCAGAAATAAAACTGCTGTATAACTAGATGATTGACATAGTTCATCTTGACATGTCAAGCATAATCAGCTTGGCAGATGGCACAAAAAAACCTGGAGATTACTGAATGGTAAAATTAGAATTCTAAAACATGTGGACAGGCTAGAATAGCTAAGTGTGATGAAAATGAAATCTCATAAAAATAAATCAATATTTAATACTTGCTTTGAAAAGTTTAGACTTGTTTTGCTTGGTCTAGAAGGAAGAACTAGAAGCAAAGGTAGAAGTTTTAAAGTCTCTTATTTAGGTTTAATGTAAATAAAACCTTCAAAACATTTAGAGAGCAAAATAGAATGAAATGGACCACCTTAGGAGATAGTGTGGGTTCCTGCTCATTGGAAGGACCTGATTATCAGGTTATAGAGAAGCTTCTTGATCATATATGAATATATGAATTCAAACAACTGACTTCTAAGGTCTCTCTAAACCCTCAATATTCTGTGACCTTGAAGTTTGATTCTGTCTTAGTTGCTATGTATTTCAAACTAATCCTAAGTTTGGGAGAAATTTTTTTTTAACATATCTGTTAAGGTCTTCCTTTCATTAATGTTGTATTCCAGTGCTTGTGTCTTGGAGATCAAGTAATCATGGGTTCTTAAAGGCTTTGTCAGGAGATCATAGTCCTAGCAGGGTCTAATAAAGCTAAAAGGTTTCAAGTATGAGCCCCAATGATGGACTATTTGGGAGAAACAAGTTTGGTCACAGGGTGACATTTTTTTTTTTGCCATAGCAACTCTTAAAAATCATAAGCTTAAATCAGAGATAATACCTACTTTTTTTGAAATTAATAGAACTATGAAATATTGAAGGTCTTCATGATGTTCTATAGTCCTTTGCTCTATAGAAAATATGCTCATCTAATTTAGTGGGTGAGTTTCCTTTTCTTAAAAATGTCTAAATCAGGACAACTGAAATTTCCCTTAATATGATCCATTTGAGGATTCCTTGATATTGGTATTTTGGCCATATAGTGCCAGTACTAGCGTTTTTTTAGTGACATATATAATTCTAAATAAAACATGAATTACCCAAAAGTTGCTATTTCAGGAGAGAATACATTCAATATCACTTTAGGTCTCCCAGCAGAAGCTGAATGACCTCTTAATCTCAATATATTGTAAAAGAGAGTCTTACCAGGTGTGGCTTAAGTTCACATTAGATTGTTTCTACAGTCCCTTGCAATGAATACTCTTGAGAATATCTTTATGAAATGATGATAGACAAAATGTTCTTGGCAAATATACAAACTTTTAGAAAAAATAAGAGAATAGAAAGTTGTAGTATTTTATTATATTTCTTCTAAGCCAATTTACATGACTGCTTCATGATATTTGGAGTGTTTTCCCATTCATTTTAGATTTACTCCTAAATACATTTCTCATGTCTTTTACTTAAAAAATGTGTTGCATTGATTTTTTTTTTCATTAAAATTTAAGGCTTCTATAAAGTTTAAAAATTTTGACTGTTGAGAAACAGAGTCCTTGCTAAAAAGTCATCCTGGATTTATTAGTAATGACCAAAGTGTTTTAATGTTTCCTCACATTTCCTTATCTCTAAGGGAGTTGTATCCTTTATATGATAATAAAGCATTAAAGACAGTAATATTTGTGAATTGACTTCAGGGTAACTTAGGTTAATGAAGTACCACTATATT
Source organism: Gracilinanus agilis (assembly GCF_016433145.1). Lineage (NCBI taxonomy): Eukaryota > Metazoa > Chordata > Mammalia > Didelphimorphia > Didelphidae > Gracilinanus > Gracilinanus agilis. Next base: position 648,333,341 of record NC_058130.1, read on the forward strand.
TCCTCATTTCTTGGCTCTGTTAGATACTGTTTTTATTAAAAGACAATTAAAATTCTCAAATTAATGTACTTATTGACAGTCATGCTTCATTAAGATATCACTTTAGACAGAACAGATATGGAAATACAAATATACAAAATTGATAAATTGAGAACTGTGATTATTTACTTTATAACTGTAACTATTCATCATAGTATGTTTAAATAATAACTCTTACTGAAATATTATTTGATTTATCATGAACTTTAGCAACATTTCTGCTGCCTAAATTGAAAAGTAGAGAAAATGAGTTAAGATATTTGAGCAATTTCAGTTCATTCTCATATCTAGCTATCTATTTGTTTATTTGTGAGAGTATGTGTATGTGTATATATATATATATATACACATATATGTATATACACACATATATATCCTCTTATATTTTGAAGTATTAAAACGCTGGAAACTTAAATTTTATGTTCTAATTAATTTTCTAGCTATTACCAAGCAACAAATTATAACCTAAGAGTTGTACCAACTTTCAAAACTTATATAGTTTTTGTTTTGGAAATATGCAGATGAGAATAACTTTTGCAGATGGCTTCCTAGAACACACATAATTTCTCTTGTATACATGGAGAAAAGGTTTTATTTAATTTGTTTTGATACCTGTGGCCTAGGTGGAGAAGATATTAATAAAATTTTTGGTACCTGAATATTGTTGGGAGCTAAATATTAGGGTAGGATCTGTATTATATAATTGTAAACCCCTTTCACTGTTTTTAATTTATGATAAGTTTGTCTAAGATAAATAGAAGATATTTTTAAGTATAGTAACTTTTATTTTTGTCTGCTGACAGAGAGGTAGATCAATTGTCAGTAAGGGGCCTCAGCTTTTTAAAGAAAATGACAAGAAGTAATACTGATGACCTAGACTCAAGGATTCGGGATACAGGGAATGACAGCGCCAGCACTGCACCTAGGAGCACTGAGGAGTCTCTCTCTGAAGATGTATTCACAGAATCAGAACTCTCCCCAATACAAGAAGAGTTCATTTCTTTAGATGAGCTACATCAAAAAAAATCTTCTGATGCATCATCAGAATCTGGCCAAACTGTGCAAGCTGGTGTAAAACGTGTAACAGTCATTCCAGATTCTTCTGTTACTTCTGATAACTTAAAAGGCAATATTACACAGTCTGCCCATGGTATGGGGACTCTAGGTCATAAAACAAATTTAGACAGTCCAGAAGTAGTAGATCCAGTTACAAACGTCCCTCAACAGTCTTTACAAGAAACACAAAGCCAAGAGGAAAATAGCATGAGGGTCAAAATAAACACAAATTCATCACAAGGATCAGAAGATAAGAAAGCAAACAAGCATTTTGCAGAAGTCTTAGAATCTCAAAAGAATGAAACTGTGAACAAAGGGGAACCAGGAGAGGAAAAAATTCAGGACTTTCAGATAGAGGTGGAAGAGCTACGTAAACTCTGGAAAAGCCACACAATGGAACAAACCAAACAACAAAGGGAAAATATTCAGCAGGTGTCTCAAAAAGAAAGTAAACACAAAATAGCAACTGCAGATGGACATATAGAAGGTAAGTGTTATGGTCTACTTAAAAATAATTTTGTTTATAGCAGATATTTTGCAAATTCTAAATGTGGAATTTTTGGACATTAATGACAGATGACAGCATTTGCTGTCTTCCCCATCAAACTGCTTATTCCAAGAACATTTACACACACATGCACACACACACACATACACATGCATGTTACTCCACGCAGAAGACAAGCTGGTGATGCTACCAGTGTTGTGCATGGGAAATTGCTCAACTTTGTTATTCCTCAGGAAGATCCTGCACAGCTTTGTTTTCTTCCCCTTTCCCTCTTGTTTCCATATTCATATCTTAATTCCATATCAGATGATGTTTTTTCTCATAGACACATACACACAGAGTAATCTGATTTACCCCTCTTCATTTTTTTTATCCTTATTGTTCCAAGTATTACCCAATTGCTTATGAAAATCTGTCCCTCTATTTTCTTCTTTTTAGCTGTGAGCACATCACACACACACACACACACACACACACACATACACACACACACACACCTACACACACACCCCACAACCATCAGAATTGAGTGCTATATCTATGTCAAAGAAAAGGAAAATTAATTTTTGAAGTAAAATTATATAAGTAATATTAAAATTAATTTTCACCATTTTAGACGCCCTTTAAAGTGGATCTAGATTTGCTTAAAATCTCAATAAGGCTTTTGCTTTTTTTTTTTTTATCTCCAGCTTAACTTGATTTCCTTTACTTAACATCCAAAATAAATAAAATCCTATTATTCAATTTTATATTTTTTTCTTTCATTAGTAGTATGGAAAACACTGTATTTTCAATTGAACACAGCATATTCAGTTTCATTGTTGCTTCATTAGGTTTTTATTTGACTAAAGTGGAAACCTCCTTTTCATTTGTTCTTTTTTCCATGTTTCCTAAATGTAAACAGCTAACCTAGAATTAATTTTTTTCTTACACTTTATAAGTAAAAGATTCCCTTTGTAATTAGCACCTTTCTTATCATTTTTAGTATATTCATGTGAGTGAATGTGTGTATGAAAAAGTATTTATTTAACACTTCTTTTATGCCAAGCACTGTGGTTATAAGTACAAAGGTGATGGCAGCCCTTTGTCCTCAAGGAGCTAGCATTTAATAGGGGACTACATCCTGTATTGAGTAATTGTCAGAGAAAAATATTTTGTTTTGCTAAAGAAAAATAAATACATTTCTGGGAACAGTATTGTTAAACTCCTGAACTCAAGAAGAGGTAGGAGATGAGAGAGTTGTAGAACAAAATAAAAGGTATATATTATTTGAATTAAGCTTATAGGCAATGAAGTGGCGCGGATAGAGTCCTGGATTTAGATTGGGAAGATGCAAGTTTAAATGTTCCTTCAAACACTGTGTCTGGCCCTTGGTAAATCACTTAGCTTCTCTGGGACTCAATTTCTTCATCTGTAAAATAGGGATACTAATAACATCTATGTCATAGGGTTGTTGTGAGATGCAAATGAAATAGCATGTAAAGTACATTGTAAACATTAAAAGTGTTATATAAATGCTAGCTATTATAATTATCATTATTATTCAAGATGGAAGTAAAATTTACTCTTTTTGACAGGGATACTTTCAGTTTTATTGCTGTTTGTATAATAATGTGTTTATTATTATTAAAGACTTATTATTATTAAATAATGTTAATTTAGTGTTTATACAAATAGTCCTGCCCCCTCCAGGCATAGTTTCAACTTAATATCAGTCATCTAGTCAGTAAACATTTATTAAGTGCTTACTGTCTTCACATTGTGAATGATATAAAGTAGCAAACACTTATGCCTTACAGAAATGCTGTCTGGAGAGTAGGGTGATGGGGGCAAGACAATATTATGATAAAACATGTACGAAATTGATTAGTAGTGGTCATTGAGCCTTGATAACATGAGAAAAAATATTTATGGAGTGAGAAAGCAATAAACCCAAATGAGAGAGCCAAAAACTTAAATGTTTAAAATGAAGTCTTAACTCTTTAGGAAGTATTTTTGAAAAAAAGCTCCAACTTCCCAACATATACCAAGAGTCTTAGTGTTGTTTTAGATTTCAATAGATTAAAATGGCCCTGTGTGAAATGCCAGCGCATGAGCAGAGTGGAAAGAAGAGAGTTTACTAAGAACAAAATAAACATGAAGAAAAAAAATTAGGAAAGTTTTAGGCAAGCATAGCATTTTTCTTTACAGTTTCTATGGGTATAGGCCTTCTCTTTGCATTGCTTGTCTTCATATATCATCGACTTTTAGGTACAAGGTGGAGGCTTAGTATATTAATCTTTATCTTGATGTATCAATGAATTTATATTTCATGTTTATATAGATTGTCACTCATCAATGCTTTCTCATTTGGAGTGATTGTTCTCCATGTTCTTTCTAAGTCTCTCTGTAGACAGAGAATCTCCACAAAGTGCTGGTGTCCTTTATTACATCTGTTTTTTTTCTTCATATTTTGTGGGTACAATAAAACACTAAATGTACTCTATTCCACTACATGTGAACAGGAAATTGTTTTATTGCTTTTATATCAATGATTATAAAATAAGGAATCACATCTTATCCTTTAGGTAGGTTACTATATTTCGGAATCATTTAGACTCAGTAAACTACTGTATATAAGATATCAATTATAATAGTATAATATTAACCACACTAGTAGAAAAGATAGATATAGCATAGAGTATTAAAATATTATAGCTACCAGAAAGAGTTTCTGTGATCAACTTTGGAACGTTAAGTGCACAGCTTGACTGAATCCTGATTCCTTGTAAAGATAATGAAGCCATCATTGAGATAGTAGTGGAAATTAGGACTGTATTACAAGGGCAAGTTGGTATTTGCTCTTGTGAAGGATTTATATTCACTATAGGTTTCTGAGAGTTTATGACCCAGAGAGGTGCCTCTGGTTTATCTTTAAGAGTGATTTAAGTCTGATTATGTCAGGCTATTATTTGTAGTATCAGTTAGAGATGACTGAAAATTGTATCCTGATGAAATTCATTTCCATATTTTCTGTTATTGTTACTTTAAACTACAATGATTAACTCTGCTTGTGACATACCATGAACCATATAGTTTAGAGATTGAGACATTTAACAGAAGCCTTAATCTTCGTAAATCTTTCTGATGTCTAAACAAGAAGTCTTAATTGATGCTAAATCACCAGAAGGACAAGAGTAAAAGGGGCTGTTTGTCTTAAATCCTTAATTGGAATTTATTAACTCTCTTAGCAAATATTTTCTAAGTTTTAGTAACATATTCTGTACATTTGATTTTGCCACAATCTGGGCATGGTGGGACCGCCAACACTAATTTCCCGCAATTAAAGATAGATCTTCATCTCAGAATGATGGCCAGATTTCTTTATTTTTTAAACATGACTAGACTACTTTTTCCAATTACACATAGAGGATCAACATTTGGAAATATAGTCCAGCCCCCAATTGCTGCAGTCACTGTGCATCTCTTTCCTCTATATTCCTTTGAGTCACCTGCTACTTTGATTTTTCCAGAATTATAGTTTTCAAAGATTCATGATAAATCATTATCAAGTAAATATTTGAATTTTTAAATTTTTTTGACTAGGACAAACTTAAAATTATTGAAAGCACTGCACAATTTCCTCCAAATTACTAAAAATATCATGCTTATATTTTCCTTTTAAAGTTTACAAAGTAAAATTTGTGTAGGAAAACCTTAATAATTTAGACCAAAAAGAAATATACTATGTTAGTGTAAAGTATGAATTATAGACTTTCATTAAAGCCTTTCTGGGTGTCTCAATGTGGAGTTTGTCAAGACCTGTTCCAGAAAAACACCAGATCTGATCATTCCTACTGTAGTTCATTTTTATGTCTAATGACACTATATCTATAGCCGAGAACCAGCTTAGTTAACTTTGGAGACAATTTTTATTTGGCAATGAATTCTTGTCTTCTTGATCGCCAGTTCCTCAATGAGATCATGGTTTTTTTGAAATTTCAATGTATGATTATTAAATGTCATTTCATTACTTTCAGAAGTTTTATTTGAACTAACTACTATTAAAGTATTGCCAATTAAAGTATTATGGGACCTTTTGTAAAAACATTTTATATTTGTTAGAAAATTTATAATTAGCACATGATTTGTTCATAAGAAAATTAAATTTACTACAGCAAAATACGGCAGCTAGATAGCATAGTGGAGAGAGCACTGGTTTGGGAATTAGGAAGACACCTTCATGAGTGTCAAATTTGGTTTCAGACATTTGCTGTTTGTGTGATCCTGGACAAGTCACTTAAACCTGTTGGCCTCAGTTTCTCATTTGTAAAATAAGCTGGAAAAGAAAATGGCAAACCCCATTTTTGCCAAGAAAATCCCAAATGGCTCTTGGGAAGAGTTAGACACAACTGAAAAAATGACTGAACTAGACAACAGTAAAATATAGGACAACATAGTTCACTTAACAAGAGTTTCTGAATTTCTGAATTCCTTAGGTCTAAATAAAGGTGATTTTACTCAATATACATTGATTAAAGAATATGAAGGATTTAATCCTTACTCTAAATTGGAATCCATGTGTTATAATTCTTGAATAGAATATCATAAACTTATATTTTATTACTTAAGAGTAGTATATGAGTATTTACCAAATAAAAAAGGAACAAGTAATTGATAGGTTTACCAAAGCTTTTATTTATCAATATTATCTTGAAACTAAAAGGCTGTACAGATAGTGAATCAGCGTTCCATATTAGCTTTCTCAGATTTCTCCTTACTTTGGAAAAATAGTTGTACTAATTCTAAAGATTTTAATTCCACTATAGAATGCCTTGAGAACTTTAAAGTGCTTTATAAATTTGAGCTTTTTGCACTATATTGAAGACATTTTAAAGAAAAGTGGTTCAGGAAGACATTTCATATAACAGTCTTTATTGATAATATTGGTGGATTAATCAAAGAAATGAATGACAGAAATTAAAGGCATTTTTATTTACATGTCTTATGAGATATTAAATAATGTTCAGAGAGAACAAAGTATCTATCTCTAATAAATTAAGTGATCTAATATGTTACCTACCATTTTTCTGTTAAAAAATCGGAAGTTCATACAACATAATAGGATAGTAGGCCAAAGAATTTTACATCCCATTTGAAGGGGGGGGGGGGACAACTGACCAAGTTTGCTGGATACCATTCTAATATTTTAACATAGTAAATAGATAGGATGGGAGAAGAGAGGCGCAATTCCATTTTTTGACTTGGTAAATTCTGAATGTTCAGCATTTAAACACTGCATTAAGAACCATTAATTCAGGTTCTCACTAATTTTACTGGGGAAATAAAGCAGTAAGAGTTAACTTAGGAAAAACATCTGTGGTGAACTATATTATTTGTGACAGTAATAGAAATATTTAGTAGCATATACTTGTATATAGAGCAAAGGTTCTTATTGTGGGGCTTGTAAACTTATTTTTAATATTATGTCATCCTGTTTATTTTGTTTTATTCATTTAAAAACATTTTTATGAGCCCATAGACTTCACCAGACTTAATATAGAGACTTTTTACTGTAGCAAGATTTCGAAGTAGAAGAGATCTCCCTGGGCAATCCTTTATTTTATAGTTAAGGAAATTGGGATCTGGATATTTTTCTAGGTTAGTGGTGTGATTTGAACCTCTATCCAGATTTAGTGTGCTTTCCATTGTGCCTCTTAGATACTCTGTAGGTTCAAAACTATAATATTGCTCTCATATAATATTCAAAGTGTATATATAGCTCAGAGGATTATTTAATAGATGATAGGTAATAAAAAGGTATTTTAGAGATGCTACTAAGGGAACCATTTGTGTTTTTGTATTGTGAATGAGAAAATGTCAGGATTGGACTACATTTTTTTAAGTCTTCTGTCTGTAAAATCCAGTGATTCCATAAAAATTATTTTAAAATATAGCATTCATTGTTTGAATTGACTTATTACAAAATGAACTTCTTGTTATCCATCTGTGGATAGAACTCTTTGAAGATGCAGATGTGACCAAACAGTACTTAACTCTGAGGAGGTTTATCTAATCACAGGGGTAATGATAACTAAAATTTATGTAGTGCTATAAAATTTGTATATTTTCTTATTTGATTCCCCCAATAGCCCTCTGAGCTATAAGCATTTGACTGAGGCTTTATAAGGCAAACAACTCACTCATGGTCATGGAACTACTAGCATATTTGAATCTTCCCTCCCCTGATTCCAAGTATCCTTTTCATTATACCATGCTACTTTTTTGAAGGCATACTATTTAAAAGCAATACCCAAACAAGAATAAAACAAGAAAACTCACTGCCCATACTATTAATTCTCAAAAGGTTAGCTGTAATGATAGAGATAAGAAAATAAAAGCACATAGTTAATATTCATTAAGGAAAGGCAAATTTATTACATTATATGATGTTGTAGTTAAAAATTTCCAGAGAACTAGCAAAGAAATTTGATTTGAATATTGCTACCAAGGTAGCAATATTCAAATTGAATGCACAATTCATCAGCATTTCTATGTATTACAGTCACCTCTGCTATATGATACATGTTTTAAAAACAGATTTGTTCCAGTATATTTGATATTTTAGGGAATATTTTGAGCATAATGTAAATTTCAGGTTTGTTTCTACTCAATTTCTTCTTGAAATATTATAACTATAATATAAATAAAAAGATCTGTCAAAGGAAGTTCAGCTCTGAGCAACTGAAAAAACATCAAAGGTTCTAGAGAGCAAATGATGAAACCACCCTCAATGAAACATGCTCCACTTCCAAAGAGTCAGGGAATTACTAGGACAGAATATCTTATTCATTGCCTACTCTATAAAATGCTTTTCCTTAATTACTTTCCCTTATCAATGAATCAAGGAAAGATTCATTCAGGGGCTTGGACAGTACAAATAATTCTGATGTAAAGACAAAAGACATCAGTAATTTTTTTTAAAGAAAAACACTCCAATATAGCTATCATTATTTTAGCAAATAGAAATGTAGATTTGATTTGACCAGTTAAATATTATACTTGGTTAAAGTTCTACACCATGCACTTTAGGAAGAACTAATTTAGAAGAAGCTATACATATTTTACAGAAGAATAAACTTGAGTCCTGGAGAAGCTAAGAAGATCTTACAATTTGGCAGTTGCAGAGTCATGACTGGAGCTCAAATTTATCAGAATGCTTTAGCAGTCCTAAAGCATTGAATTGAATTTCTCTTGCCTTGAGGAGGGGTTTCCCAACTAGTAACTCAGGATCTGAAAAACTTTATTAGCAATCCAGGACATTTGCTGCTACAGTGTATCTTTTGGCAGATACTTCCTTTCTCTGCCTGTTCAGGTTAACTGTTAGCAAGAATATACCCAACTTCCACTTGACCTCATGATAGGCTTTCAAAAATAGTTAAATTTATAGAATACAGTGTATTTGAAACTCAGTTCTTTTAAAGCTATACAAAAGATAAAATAACAAGAGGAGCCATTAGAGTCATGTCCATCTTCTATAAACTTCCTTTAAGGGTTGATTGAAAATTACTGTAATTTGGGATGACCAAGATAATTCTTGACATCATGAAAATTTTTACATTACTTTTCAAGGACATATATTGATCCAAGAGCAGGATTGTATTCAACAGACGAGTTGCTTAGTTAGAATTTATCGTTTGTGTTAAAGCAGTTAATGTTTAGCAGTTAATGTTTAGTATAAAACTAAAGGTAAATCATTCTGATTTGTGTGCATAAATTCTGTTGGCTTAATATGTGTATCTGAGAATAGAACTGTCACTTGGATCATACTATACCTGGAATATCATTTAATTTTGTGCCAAGGAAAGATATTGATAAGTTGGAGAACATATAGAAGAAGGTAATTGTGATCAGTTGAAAGATTTGAAAGTGGTTAGAAAAGAGATTTGGGAGAGACATGATTGTCACCTTCCAAGTATTTAAAAAAGGCTGTATTATGAAAGTGATATTAGATTTGTTCTGTTTCAACCAGTGAGTGTACATTACCAAGAGGCAGATTTAGGCAGATCAGGAGAACTTCCTAGCAATGTGTACTATCACAAGGAGGATACAACTTAATTAGGTATATTGTAGAAAGGGTATCTTGTTCAGGTAGCTTGGATTATATGGCTTCTGAAATGCTTTTAATTCTAAAGTATTTATTGTTCAGTCATTTAGCTGTATCCAACTCTTCGTAACTCAATTTGGAGTTCTATTGGCAGAGATATTAGGGTGGTTTGTCATTTCCTTCCCCAGATCGTTTTATAAATAAGGAAATGGAGGCAAATGATGTTAAGTGACTTGGCCAGGCTCACACAAATAGTGTCTAAGGCCAGATTTGAACTTGATTATTCTTGATGCTAGGCCTGGCACTCTATCTACCTAGTTGCCCTGAAGTTTCTTTATTCTGATGGAAATTAATTTGTGCATGTTCCATAAAGATAGGTGACTCCTCCGCATACCTCCTACAATTAAAAGCATAGTGAAAGTTGTTACTGAATTCTGTTGTTGAAAGGAATTTCAGAAGCCATCTAGTGTAACCCATCCAGTTTTTATCTGACACATTTATTAAAATAAATTAAAGCATCTTGAGGACAAAGACTCTTTTGTGTTCAGGAGTTAAGATAGTTTTGCAAAGGCAAAATAAATTTACCCTATAGATTAAGCATAGCTTACTAAAACTTAGATCCTACGTATAGAAAGTTTTTACATTATTTTTAAGAAATTAGATTAAAATACATGAAGTTAAAATATATTTGGCTGATATTCAAACTTTGGGAAATAATATATGCAGGCTTTTGTGCTTTTTTTCTTTAAAAAAAATAGAGAGGAAAAAACTGTAGGGAATAATTTTGAACTTTACTAAGTTCAGTTTGTGTCTAGTTCATACCAATACTTCCTGCCTCTTCTCTTTTAAATTTTAATTATCTGTTATGCATTATTAAAAAGTATATCATTTTAAGGAATGAAATAATATTAGCCATTTTTTATTACACTTATAATTCTGAAGAGGAATCATATAGGTAAATGAAATAGAGACCCCAAATCTCATAGCTCTTTTTTTTTTATTTGCCTCTCAAATCAGTTCCTTAGCCATGGTTGGAAATAAATGGAAAAATCTTAATTTGAATTTCAGCTTTTTTAGAGTATATATACTCATCAATGTTAATATTAACATTCAACCCTTACTGAGTTATTTCTATGTAAAATTTGTTTCATTAAGCCTGAAACTAATTCTCTAGGCTGGAGCATTCCCAAATTATGAAATAAATAAAGGGTAGAAAGATACAAGAAGAGATGCCAAAGACCTATAATTGACATAAGAATGCTTAAGTTGAGGGGGCAGCAGGGTGGTTCAGTAGGCTGAGAGCCAGTCCTAGGTTCAAATCTGGCCTTAGACACTTCCTAGCTGTGTGACACTGGGAAAGTCACTTAACCCCATTGCCTAACCCTTACCATTCTTTTGCCTTGGAATCAATACACAGTTTTGATTCTAAGATGGAAATTAAAAGTTTAAAAAAAAAAAGAATGCTTAAGTTGACTATAATCATATATTCAATTTTGAGGGTATTTTTGAGTGTTAGAATAGGTGCCTTTTATGACTTCTTTTCATTTAAATGCATTTTAATTCATTTAAATGCATCTACTAACCTATTGTCTGCCCAAGCTTCATGACAAGTAGATGTTTACACAAATTTATATGTCCATGTCATGGAGTTCTAAATTTACCAAGGAAATGGGAAAATGTTGAGCTGGAATTCCCAACCAGCCTGTATGCCACTGTGAGAGAATAGGAACTTCTGGAAGGCATAGACTGTTTTTATTTTTGTCTTTGTGACTATTCTAAACATAGTTCCTTTAGGCCCTTAATGAATGACTTGATGATTGATCACTTATCCGAATTAAACAAGACTTGTGGTTATAAGAGGTATGGAATATGGAATTAATAGCCATTTGCATTGCTAGTTTCTTTTTGATTTATTTGCTCTTAGTTTGCCACTTAAGATAAAATTTTACTTTTGCCAGTAAGATGTATTTGAACATCTGAGGTGCTTTTAATTCTTCTAATTAATTGATAGAAACACTGAAGTGATACAGACTTGGGATTTGAGTAACTACAGACCTACAGTTGGCTTCCAAAGTGTTATTTTTTAATTCAGTCAGAAGTTAAGAGAAGCAAAAACACCCTGACCCCCACCCTGATTTTCACTCCTTGCTTTGGAAATAGTAATCAAACGAATGACACCAGTATTTCTAGAAAGGACATAGCAACTGTCATGACCATTAATTATCCATGTAATTCTACAAATAAAACTACTTTCCCAGGCCACTAAATTTCTATTTATGATTTATATATTTTAATGTAAGCTCCTTGAGGCCATGGAATATTTAATTTTTTATTTTTCTCCCCATGTAACTTGTTTAATGTTAGGTGTGTGAGTGTAGTGTTTGACAGTTGCTTTTTTGGTTTATTCATGAATTGTCATATTGAGTTCCTTGAATTATGACTTCAGTTAGAACAATTAGTATTTGTTTTTAAATTGTCTTAAGATGTAAGATTTCATGTTACTAAATAAGAAGGAAAAAACATCTATTTTTGAAGTCCCTAAGGACATAGTCCCTCAAAAAACTTCTAACTGTTGTACTAAAGTAGTTTCTTATGAAATTTCATTGTATCTGGACTAATTTAAATGAACTAAACAGATTTCTGATTTTCCTAAATTAAAATAGACATTATATATGTATTCCCCAGAAATAGCCTTGATATTTACATTTCTTCAGTTTAGTTAATCTGTGGCTTTATAAAACCAGCTTTTAGGCCAGACTCCCTTCCTTCCTTCCTTCCTTCCTTCCTTTCCCCTTTTCCTTCCTTCCTTCCTTCCTTCCCTCCCTCCCTCCCT
>NC_058130.1:648350016-648388469 GCF_016433145.1 Gracilinanus agilis
GGAAGCACATATTATTAATACATTTTACATATTACTTATTGTACTCATTAGTGCAGTAAATAGCAAGAGAGAGAAAATTGTCTTCACTACTCTGTGCTGGCTCGAATAGTTTCTCTCCTCTTTTTATTACCTATGTTTCCCTTCCATAGGGCCAGTTCTGGTGTTTTTCAACCATACAGAATAACATTGTATTTGTGAACTGAGGCTTATCCCAAACCAAAGATTTTGAAAACCTAAGTTAAAAATTAAAAAAAAAATAAAAATATAAAAATCTCACCTACAATTTCAATTTTTTACCGAATCTTGAGTGACCATTCAATGTAAATTCTGTGTATTTATCCACATATGTATGTGTGTGTGTGCAGATTATTGGATTATCAGATTGAAATAGCTATGTCTTAACTCATATTTATAACAAGAATGGTAACAATTGCTATTTATTTATTCAGTTTTTTCAGCTGTGTCCAGTTTTTTGTGACGGGGTAGACCTTTGCCCATGGGATTTTCTTGGCAAAAATACTGGAGTGGTTTGCCATTATCCTTTCCAGTGAATCACATTCTGTCAGAACTCTCCACTGTGACCTATTCATCTTGGGTAACCCTGCACAGCATGGCTCATAGTTTCACTGAACTATGCAGTTCCCTCTGCCATGATGAGGCTGTGATCCATAGGCAAAGAGTGGTTAAGTGACTTTCCCAAGGTCGCATAGTTAGGATGTTTCAGAGGCTGGATTTGAAAACCTACAGGCACTTTAAAGACTAAATGAGACAAAGTATATAAAGTGTTTATTTTTGCATTTGTGTGAAGGACTTATTTTTGCTCTAAGTTATCAACTATATATATATATATATATACATATATATGTATAAATGTATATATATTTATTTATTTAAACACACACATTATTTGTTATTATGACTGTTTAGTCATTTCAGTTGTGTCTGATTCTTCATTGACTCCATTTCTAGTTTTCTTGGCAAAGACCCTAAAGTGGTTTGTCATTTCCTTCTCTAGCTTATTTGATAGATGAGGAACTAAAGTAAACAGGGTTAAGTGACTTGCCCACAATCACCCAGCTACTAATTGTCTGAGACCAGGTTTGAACTCACAAAGATGATTCTTTCTGACTCTAAGACCAGCACTCTAATCACAGCCACCTAGGTTTCTACTATACATCTCTATATTATTATATTTAGTCTTCATTATAGCTCTGTGCTATTAGGTGCTATTTTTGTCCCAATTTTACAGCTGAGGCTTAGAGCTGAAGTTACTCAGGGTCATGTAACTATTAAATTTATGAAACAGGATGTAACATTTTATCCACCTGCCATCTAACTGCATATGAAAATATCAAGGGAAAAAAAGAGAAATTGTATATAAAAATGATTGGTGTTGAATATTTATTTGCTATAATAAAGCCTTAGATAACTGAAATGTTCAGCAAATAGACATTCAGTTAACTATGGATAAAAATATGGCCTTGGTTATACAAAATAGTTTTAAAATGTAGTCATGAACGTCTGAAAGTTGAGAATATTGTAAACTTTTAATTCGTAAAATCAATACCCCAAATTTTTGGTGCAAGAAGTTGTTGGGGAATTGTTTTGTTTTCAAGTGATTTTTTAAATTATTTTTTTATCAATTGGTATGTGTGTGTGTATATACACATGCATATAACTCATGAGCCCATGCTTGTTAGTTGAAAATGGAAACATGCATTCTGGCACTTTATTTTTAAATCTAGAAAGTAGTGGGAGGAGATTACCAAATGAGTTTAAGATTATACCTTACAGTGTTTTTCAGACAGCAAATAAAGAATCCCATCTCCTTTTGTATGATAGTTTGTGTTGCAATACCCTTACGTATTTCTGAGTTCCCTTGAGACCATAGGGTCAGTCAAGTGAGCATGTATCTCTGCCTCTTTTGTGTCTCCCTTTTTGGAATGAAAATTTGATTAAGGATGCCTTACATTTATCATATTTGAAAACTTATGTTTTGCAATTTTTATAAGTTCTATGACCTGGCCCTTAGTAGTGGAAAATTCTTTGAAAAAGCATCATGTGAACATTTTCCATTTTGTCTGTTGATTTCACACCCCTTATAAATACAAAAATATAGATCTCTTGGCTCCTTGATGGTTTTAATTTCCTGTGTCTGTGAATTTTATCCTTGAAAATTACCAGTTATTTGGGAGTTCTTTTTAAACAAGTGCCATTTAACAGGTATTACTCTTAACAGTTTATGTGAGGTTGGTGATAAATTACTACCATTTTGCTTCCTTCTCTCCAAATTTAGTAAATTATGTGAGTTATTTGGACTTAAGCCTGTTTATTTTTCATTTATAGGATCTGGTTTTTTAAAAGAAAAGAAAAAACATCGATTGTATAAATTCTTATGTCTTAGAGTTGGAAAACCAATGAGAAAAACATTTGTATCTCAAGCAAGTGCCACAATGCAACAATATGCACAAAGAGATAAGAAACATGAATATTGGTTTGCAGTGCCTCAGGAAAGGTAAGGCAAGATTTACTAACAGACTCCTAGTATTCATCCAAATATTTAAGAAATGAAAGAGAATGTTCATTGCATTTTAGAACCAAATTAAATCTCAAGATTAAGTGATTCATGCGTCTCTGATTTCATTAGTAAGGACATTCACTCTCCCAAAAGAGATTGTCATCCTACTACAATTTAGTAGGTTATCTTTTCGTTTTCTGAAGAAGAAAAACTCCTAACCACATAACTAGTTTGTTGACAGAGAAAAAGGTGTTAATGGAACACCAGTTTACCTTATTTGGGAGAAGTTTTTACACAGGTGGGCTATGTGGTGAATTTTTTAGGCAGCAACTCTCAAGACCATTGAATCTAGAGGGTTGTAATCTCCATCATTGAACTCTAACACTTAAATCTTTTAAAGTCCTGATGGTGAAGAGCTTAACTAGACTAGACCTAGGGTACAAACATAGACTGTTGCTGAGCTTTCTATTGAAATCTTTCAGGTTTGTTAGGTTCTATCAGATCTTTGAGAACTCATCCGTATGCTATAGGGTGCTTAGGTATTGAGATTCAAAGACTTAAATGAAATAGCCTCTGCCCTCAAATAGTATATCTTCTGTAGAGGGATATAACTATCCCTGTAGAGGGATATCCATAAAAGTAGATATAAAATATAGAAAAAAATAAATACAGGGATTTTGATTCTTTTTACTGAGGGAGGTGGGGGGGAATAGTGAAAGTGGAAAATCTACATTTTTTGCTTTTTTAGTGCAATGTGCTTTTAACCTTTCTGATTTCATAATATTGAAAATTAAATAGATTGATCACTGACTGAAAATAATTTCTTTATTTTACAAGTCAACCAAGGGAGCAGCTAGGTGCTCAATGGTTTGAGAATCAGGCCTAGAAATAGAAGCGCCTGGGTTCAGATTTGATCCCAGATACTTCCTAACTGTTTGACCCTAGGTAAATCACTTAACACCCCTGACCCCCCACCCCAAATGCCTAGCTCTTACTGCTTTTCTACCTTAGAAACAATACATAGTTTTGGGTCCAAGATGGAAGGTAAGGATTTTTAAAAAATCAACCAAAATTTTTAAAAAAAGGGTTCCTAAACCTTTAGAGTAAGAAAGGTTGTAGAATTTATTGCTAAAAGAGACTTTTGTGCTCACCTGTTCTAACACTAAGTTTATGCATGAGGAAACAGATTGAGTCATAAAAGTGTCTTATTCAAGATTACATACATAGTAAATAGCAGAAATGGATTTCAAACTGAGTTCCATTGTTATTTTTTTTCTATTAAACAACACACCCCCTCCCCAGGATCATTTAGTTTAGTACTCTTATTTTACAGATGAAGATATTAAGTTTCAGAGTTGTTAAGTATTTAGGATAAGATTAATGTAGAAAGAGGTAGCCCTTGAGCTGAATCTTGAAGGAAACAAAATATATTTTTTTTTAAACCCTTAACTTCTGTGTATTGGCTCCTAGGTGGAAGAGTGGTAAGGGTGGACAATGGGGGTAAAGTGACTTGCCCAGGGTCTCACAGCTGGAA
The DNA here is from genome assembly GCF_016433145.1 of Gracilinanus agilis. Classification (NCBI taxonomy): domain Eukaryota; kingdom Metazoa; phylum Chordata; class Mammalia; order Didelphimorphia; family Didelphidae; genus Gracilinanus; species Gracilinanus agilis. The sequence goes on from NC_058130.1 coordinate 648,354,069, forward strand.
ACTGTCTAAGGCCTGATTTAAACCTATGACCTCCCATCTCTAGGCCTGACTCTCAAGCCACTGAGCTAACCAGCTGCCCCCAACAAAATATGCTAAGAATAAAATTTGAAAAGGAGTGCATTCCAGAAATGGAAGATGGCTGATACAAAGGCACTGAAATGTGAGCAAGAGTTAAAAGGTCAGATCAACCAGACCTTGTAGAGAATAAAGAAGGTGATGCATAATAAAGCAAGAGATTCAGGTAGAGGTCTGGTTGTGAAAGGCTTTCATTGCCAAACAGGATTTTTCTTTCTGCCTAGAGAAAGGGGGAGCTCTTTGGTTTATTGAGCTGGAAAATGTCAAGGTCACTTTTGCACTTAAGTAAAATCTCTTTGCTGGGGATATTAAAGTGGATTAGAATGGAGCAAGACTTGAGGCTTACATTGCACTCTTATTATATTAAAAGCTCATCATTGGGGCAGCTGGGTAGCTCAGTGGAGTGAGAGTCAGGCCTAGAGACAGGAGGTCCTAGGTTCAAACCCGGCCTCAGCCACTTCCCAGCTGTGTGACCCTGGGCAAGTCACTTGACCCCCATTCCCCACCCTTACCAATCTTCCACCTATGAGACAATACACCGAAGTACAAGGGTTTAAAAAAAAAAAAAAAGAAAAAAAAAAGCTCATCATGACTGTCTTTTGTCTCTTCAGTGCTTAGCACAGTGCCCAGCATATATTAGGTGCTTAATGTTTATTGAATTGAGGTGGAGAGACCAATTAATTAGAAAGCTTTTGTAAAAATCCATTCAAGAGGTAGTAAGGGGCTCAGTAGCTGTTGGAGAGAAGGAGACCTTTTTGGGCAATGTTTTGAGGATATAGATGACAAAATTAGGCAGTTGATTACATGCGTGAATGAGAGAGTGAGAAGAAAATTCTGACACAAAAAGTTGTGAACAAGGGTGATTAGAGGGATGTTGGTGTCTAATTAAAATGTTAAGAATAGCTGTTTCTTTTGACAATTGTATAAGTGGGTATATACATATATAATGTATTTGTATGATTTTTTTGATCCTGAATCCCTCTCCCCCTTGTCTTATACCAGCTATCCTTGAAAATCCAACCCAGAGTTATTCCCACCATCTATCTCCTCTGCTTCTACTTACCCACTGTTGAATGGAGTTAGAGGATGTCACTCAGTTGAGTTCTGGGTTAACCATAAATTGGAACAAAGCAATTTTAGTCTTTCTTAATTAATTCTGTATCCTGCACCCATAGAATCTGTTCCAAACCTTTTCTTTTCTCCAGAAATCAAAACTCCCTTACCTCCCAACCCTTTCGATTCAGGATGTCTTTTACTTTCTGAGAAAATAAGGCCATTTGCCATGATTACCCTTTTCTCTCTCTCTCTGTTATCTCCAAATCCCTTATCATCTTTTCTCCTTTCATCCATTTTTTGGTCTTTCTTACTGATTCCAACCCATTTAGATATGTTTGATCCTTCACCTTTTCTATAACTAAATGACACCCACAGTCATCCTCTCACTCATTTGAGTATTTCCTAATCTCCTGGTTTTTCCTCTTCCACCTTCAGACATGCCTAAATATCCTTTAAAAAAAGGGGGGGGGGTTAAGTTACCTTAAAAAAGTGTTATGGGGCTACAACCTGGTGTTGTGAGGTACAATGTTGAACCCCTGGGTTCGGGAAGGATACCTTTTGCAAGAATGCAAACTTAGCTTAAAAGTAAAATAAGAAATTTATTAATTAGGAAAGTAATGTTGAGAATGGCCAGGAGAATAGCAAGGTGGAATAGCATGGTGGAACAACTAAATGGGGAGCTATTCCTTGGGGGGGGGGACAGCATGGATGGAGAAGCTGTTTCCCCAGTTATAGTGTGAGTGGAACAACCCTAGGGGTTGCTCCCAGAATGCTTCAGTTCAGGGATTTTTATATTCTTTACTACAGTGGAAAGGTAACTGTAGTGTGATAACCACTTAGGCATTTTGTGGGATTTTTGGTCATTTGACCTGGTTGGCCTGAAGACATAGGGAGTGGCCCTCATAGTTCAGAAGACCTATAGATGTCTGAGATACACATTGATGACGTCAAGGTATATAGCCTGGATCCATTTCAAACTAAAGGACTATTCAAAGGTGATGCTAATCTCCTGGCCTTACTGGATCTATCTGATGGTCTTGGGTTAAGAGTCACCAGGACAGAAAGGAGCAAGGGAATTTCCCTGTTTTCAGTTTGCCTGGGTTAGGGGGTCCAGTGTCCATGCCATCTCTATACAGTGCCCATGTCAAAAGCATATTTACTTTATTCGTTTTGACCATCTCTGCTGCATTTGGCACTGTTGGCTGGTTTCTGCTTCTCTGTACGGTTTCTTTTCCTGCATTTCTTATACTACTCTCTCTCTCCCTTGAGTTCCTAACTGTTTGATGCTTCTTGGTCTCCTTGGCTGGCTCATCATACTCCTTAAATCTGAGGCCCATTGCCAGCCCTAGTATTCTTTTACTTTATTCTGACTGTATCAGCAGCCATAGGTTTAATTATTATCTATGCAGACAACTCCCAGATCTGTATTTCTGGTCCAGTTCTCCTGAGTTTCAGACCCACAAGACCATCTGCCCTGTGGGGTATTTCAAGCTACTTGTCCCTGAGATATCTCAAACTGAGCATTTGCCATCTGAAGTAATTATCTTGATTCCACCCTTCTTTCCTGGATCTGCCTATTCAATTGAGGGCTTTACCATTCTTGCATAGGCCCAGGTTATCATGTCAGCATCATCTTAGGTTCCTTGCTTTTCTCTCATTACACATATCTAATTAGCTGTTAAATCTTCTTGATTCTGTTTCCCTGACCTACTCTTCACTTCTCTATCCTGCTTTTTTCCTATCCTGGAGATACCTCCACCCTGAAGCCACTTGGCCAGACCACCTTTTATAAGGTCTCTCTTTACTCCTGCCTCCACACTACATTCTCTGGTTTTTCCCACCTCTGACTATAGCCTTGACCCTTCAGGGATATCCTTTACTTTCTCTTCTTCCTGCCTTGTGTACCACCCCTGTCCCTAGTTTTAGATCTTCTGGACGTTTTGTCTTTCCCCAGTGGAATGCAAGTTCCTTTGAAGATGAGGTCTGCCTTTTTTTAAACTTTGATCTACAGCCTCAGTGCTTTTCCTTAACCATAAATGTAACTATTATTCAATAAATTTGAGTTGCTCATGCTAGCAGTGAGCTAAAATATAACTCTTATTTTGGTTTTAGAAGGCCTTCATAACTTCATTGTTACATTATATTCCTTCCTGAATATTATGGGGTTGCCAAAATGGACTTCTCTGTATTCCTCCCACATGCACTATTTCTCATCCATTGCCTTTGTACTAGCTGCCCCTATGCCTTGAACATGCTCTTTCTTCATTTCTACCCTATAGTATCTCTAACTTGCAAGCACAGTTCAAGCATCTTCTCCATGAGACTTTTCATTGCCTTTTCTTCCTAATGTCTTTGAATTGATTCTGTATATGTTTATTCTCTCTCTACTTTTATCTATATACTGGCTTCCCAAATGGAACAGAAAACCCTTGAGCGTAGGGATTACTTCATTTTTGTTTGTGTGTCTCTTGCTATTGATCTCGACAAATTCTGTATATACCTGTGCATAGAATTTATGGGATCGTCAATCTAAAAATAAAAGGGACTATCAAGTCTTTTAAGTCTTGTTTTATAGTTGAGGAAGCTGAGTCCTGGAATATTAAGTAAATTGCCCAGTGTTACACAGGTAGTTCAGGGGTAAACATGGGGTATGAACTCAGGCCTGCTGACTCCAAATCCAACCCTGCCAGTGATGTCTAAACTAGATTAGTCTGTTCATTATTCAAAGATTGTATGAGTATCCAATTATGTGTAAGGCATAATTCTGACTCTTTATCAAATAATGTTGTACCAGTTAGTATCTTGGCCTCCAAGGAATGTCTGTTATAGTAAAGGAGTTGATACATATATCTGCAAGGCAGATTAATACAAACTATATAAATTCAAATAAGATTCCTTTAACTTCCAAAGTAGTTACTTCCCTGTGTACTTTTCCTCATACATAGATTCATCTGGTTTTTTGCTCATTAATCCTTTTCTTCTTCTAATGTCTAGGTTTCACTGCCTTTTATCTGTCACTCTCCTTTTTACATACTAAGATTGAAACTGGAAAAGGCCTAGTTAAATCCAGCTCTATCATTCTACTGATGAGGGAAAGACCTTAGAGAGTTTCAATGATTTGACATTCTTTCAAATAGTATGAAGGGCAACTGAATTAAATTCAGGTCCTCTGACTCAAATGAATATTTCTAAACCTTTGTTTACATAGCATATCTGTGTGAGTACTGTGGCCTATCCTCATGAGGATACAAAATGAAAGAGGGAAATATGACTGTTAAAAAAATTTCCAAGTAAAATATCTTTGTCTCTTATGTGCTTGATTAATATTGAGTTATTATTAATTGAGTGTTACTTAGAATTACACTGAGTTCTTTTCCCATTAAAAACAACAATACCTATTCAAATCCTAACCATATATATGTATATATATAATATACATAAAATATATATTAAAATAACATGTGTATATATATTAGTATATATTTATATATTTATCACTTTTTTGTGATGCCTTGATTAAAACACAAACCATTCTTCCCCTTTATCCAAGTTTACAGTGGATGTCTTTTAAATCCTAAATTAGGAGTTCTCTTTATATAAGTAGTTAAATAGTTTTTTTTGGTTACTATTAATTTGTTTCAGTCCTATCTGTTTCTTCAAGACCGTATTTGAGGTTTACCTGGAAAAGGTACTGAAGTGGTTTGCTGTTTCCCTCTTCAACTCATTTTACAGATGAGGGAACTGTGTCAAATAAGATTAAGTGATTTGCCAAGGGTCACACAGCTATCTAATATCTGAGGTTGGATTTGATCTCAGGAAGATGAGGCTTCTTGACTGCAAGTCTAGCACTCTTTATTGCACTACTGAATATAGTATTTTTAGCATTTGAGCTGTTGAAACAGACTTTTATTTATTTCTATTAATGTTTTTACAAGCAATACAGAATGCAGTTCTGTGGTACTGCCATCTTGTGGCATAAATGATATACCACAAATATTGATAAATGAAATAGATGAATATTTACCTAAATGTAATCTTTATTTTTAGATTCAGAAGTCAAAAGTTAAAGCAGTCGATTTTTTTCTCTTGACTATACTTCTTTGTTATAACATTTTGGGAAGAGAAGTGATTGTTGAGTGGTGACGGTGGAGGTTAGTAGTAATACTTAAAAATACAACAGAAGAATAGAAGGAAATTCAGACAAGGACAGAAATTAGCAAGGGTGCTGAGGGTCCTGTCATTAACTTTTATTTACATATACATACATTCTTGCCTATAAATATAACTAGTCCCAAATAGACTCAAAGATTTATATACAGGATCTTTTTCTGACCTTCATTGTATATGAAAACATTCATACATATTAACAAATTTTCTTTTTTTAAAATAGGAAATAAAAGATCACTTTCTATTTTTAAAAAGTAATTTAAAAACCACTCATTTTGTTTATTTTAAACTTACCTTTTCATTTAAGCCTAAAAGTTGACATTTAAGCATTCACATATTAACTTGTTCACAAAGAATGAACTCATTTAACTAATGATTTTATTTAGCTTTTCTTGGAGGTCATTAACATCACAAAGGGATAATTGAATATGGAAGTGTTGAATTGTTAATTTTTTGAATACCCTTTTGATTATATTGTGTAGAAAATATAGGTAAATAATGGTAATGGAGACACCAGGGATGTTATAATAAGTCCAAATGATTGTAGGTACACACACACTGGGTTGTAGGAGAGACTAGACCAGGTTGGGAGACCAGAGCAGCTAAGCTGCTCCTAACTGACAAAATGGCTGTTGATCAACTGTCACCCTGGACCAGAGGCTTTGAATCCAACAGGCAAGGTAAAAGGGATTAACTGGTTTTAATTATGTATGACTAAAAGGTGGGATAGGGATTTCTACTCTAAAACCTTAAAGCCTAATGACAAAACCCACAGGGAAAGGGGAGGATTTCCCTACACTAACTTAGTGACTTAAACAGACAGGGCCCAAGGAGCTGTAATGGAGTCTCTGGGTGACTGCCTCAGACCTGGAACCTGCCAGGCTTGAGTAGCACAGCTAAGGGCTGATGTGGCTTTGGGGTTCTCACTGTAATCCACTGATGACCTCTGGATGCCAAGAGCCAAGGAGGTCTCAGGTACCAAGTTGAGAGGGTGTGCTTGAGACACTGTCCACCAGATCCCAAACTTCTCCTCTTCCCTTGGAATCGCACTGTAGATCTTGTCCTCTTTGCTAGATGCCACCACCACACAGGATCCCAGGGAAAATCAGGATGCAGGGTGTCCTTTACTCTGGGATCTCCCAGGGATAACCACAGTTTGTGCTAACCCCTAATGGAGTCCCTCTCAGAGCACAAGTCACTTCTTCCTGCTCCTTCATTCCATCTTGGAATTCCCAGCTCCAGCTCCTTCCTGCTAGATACACCTTAATTCTTAATTACTAACTAATCTGATCTTCCTCACAACAATTGATAGTTACCTTTAAGAGAATTTAAATACTAAAGTTTTTGGTCAAGAATATAACTGTTAGCATCACACTGGGTCATTGGCTATTTTAATCAAATAGTCAGTTGATTGATATAATTTAGTGTGTTAAATAATTATGACCAATGATGACACATACAATTAAAATAAATAATCCACCCTCAGACTTCATTTTTATTAAATGTTTCTATCTTCTTAAACCGCTGTTTATATAGTGAGTGAAAAATCAGAAAAAAAGTACAAAAAATTAAATAATTAAATACTGAATCCAAATGCATTGTGTGTCTTTAGATGCATTAGTTTTTTAGAGACGAATATACCAATTTTACCTTTTTACTCCCTCCCCCTCAATATAAAAAATAGGGCTTTTAATACCTTACATTTGTGCATATTTGTTTAGGAGTTTGGTGGACACTTGTGTTAATGAAACCAAGATCACAGGTTTAATTGCTATTACAGGTCTTGTTTTCCTGGTCATAGACTATACCTGTAACTTAGATATTATTAATTATAAGGAAGAATTTATACAAAGGTGACTCATCTGACTTGTTTATTCAATTCATCAAAACATTATTGAAACAATTTAAAACTTCATATGCTGTTAGTATTGGTTATGTTTTCCACATAGGAGGTATAACATATCCATACATATATCTTCGAAAGAGTTAATACTATATTTTCTAAAAAGTAGTAATGTTATCATAACTAATGATTTCAATTATTTCTCATTTGTTAAATGCTAATGGAATGGTTTATTCAGAATAAAAAAAGAAAAAGAATTGTTCTTAATCAGATAGGAGTTTTAGCATAAATTTATCTTTTTTAAAAATTTCATATCGTTAGTATTAAAATGAGTTAAAATTCCCATGTCACTGGCTTAAAAAGTGTTTTTCTTTCCAGTTCAGTTTTATTTTCAGGTCAGCATTTTTTACTCTCCTTTCAACTCCTCCTGACCTCCATTTGAAAGCAAGGAAAATTAAATCCATTACAACACATATATAATAAATTTTTTAAAAAAATTCCCGAATTGGCCATGTCCACTCCCTCCACATACCTAAAACAAACAAACCTCAGTTAGGGTTCCAAATCCTTCCCCTCTCTATTTGGATGTTAATTGTATGTTTTGTTTTGAATCCTTTGGAATTATGGTTAATTTTTGTGTTGATCAGAGTTCTAAAGTGTTGTGATAATGATATTAAATCTAAAGATGGGCAGGGTAGATTTAATCTCAAATCATTGGATCATTGTTTTTGTCCTCTTTTCCTTTTATCCCCAAATTTCTGTAATTTAAAAGTTAATGTTTACAAGAGCTTTCGGGGAGACCAGTCTCCCTCATGCACTTCATGGGGGGAATATGATATTGGAAATTTGGGGTCCTTGAACTAATTTTGAGGTCCCTGATCTAAACTTCCTCTGGACATTTAGAGCTCTTTCAAACTATATTTCCCAAGAACCAACTGGCTTCCTCTCTTGTATAATCACATGGCCAGGAAGCGTAATCACATAGAGAGATGTATAAAGACTGAGGACTGGATTGATACTTGATCTTTTCTCGTTGTGGAGCAGGAGCCAGGATGGGAGGAGCAGGTAATGGCAGGTCCTTTTAAACAGACACATGGCTTCATTTTCCTAAATGGCTATCAATAAACCCTTAAAAACATTAATATTTTTAAATCTATCCTTTTATATTAATTTTATTTCTTACAGTGTTTCACAATTATTTTTCTTTATCATACTCTTGTTTTTGTATACATTTTCTTATTGATTCTGTTCACTTCACTTTGTATCATTTTATTCGTCTTTCTAGGTTTCTATGAAACCATCTCCATCATCATTTGTTAAAGCATAAAAATATTCCATTACTTTCAAATACCATAGCTTGTTCAGCTATTCTCCAGGTGATGAGTATCTCTATAATTTCTAAATTCTTTGCCACCACAAAAAGTGTTTATATAAATATTTTCTGTACATATGGGAGTCCTTTTCTTCTTTAATTTCTTTTGGGTCAAAGTATACGCCCAGTTTAATAGTTTTTTGGCCATACTTCCAAATTGCCTTTCAGCTTGTTTGGAGTAGTTCATAGTTCCACCAACAGTGCACTGATGTACCTGTTTTCCTACTTTTTCTCTAGCATTTGTCATTTTAGGAAATTGATGTTGGGAATTTAGCTCATAATACATTCTTGATTATATGACAGGCTAGTCATATAGATGGCTTTAATGAATATTCCTGTGTAGTTCAGACTTCCTTACCAGCAACCTTGGAATGAAGGAAGTGAGCACAAACAGAGGCAGGCAAAGTTTATAGGTATCTTTGTTCAGTTAATACTTTCAGTTTTGGAGCCAAGCTGTCAGGAAATTCTATAGAGGGGACTTTGCATGCTGTTGCATTTAATGTCCGAGATACAGTTAGAATGACTTTGTGCTTTACAGGCTTAGAGAATTGTAGGTTAGAGTTGGAACATTAGATAGCTGTTTCAAAAGTTGTTTCTCTCTTTACCTTTTTTTATTTTAATGTATGAAAAAACTGAGTACTAAGGCACTGAAGTGACTTGTTAAGAGAAATGGCAGAGATGTGACTTGAACTGTTCAAATCTTTTGACACTGCATTAGCAGTCTTTACAATGTCTTAAATGTGTAAAACTATGTTTCAACTATTTTTATCTTTCAGCTGTGCACATTGTATTTCAGTATGTATTATGTACCTAGAATATTTTCATGTCTCATTTTGTCTTCTAAGAGAATTTCACTTTAGATATCATGAGAGGTTGATATAAGTAGTTGCTAATGACACCTGTATATATTTTGTGCTTATAGGACAAATCACTTATATGCATTCTTCATTCACTGGAGTCCAGAAACATATATAGAAGATACTGGTGAATTTACTAGAGAACCAGGATTTATAGTAGTAAAGAAAATGGAAGATTCTGAAACTACTGATGATTCTACAAGTGAAGAAACACTCAAAGAGTGGGAGGTAAGGAAACATTTCAAGATACTAATTGATTGTTTTACTTTACATGTTTGTAAAGTAAAACTACAGAAGTTCAAATGAATTTATCAGATAACAATTTTAGTTTTTAAAAAGTTATATTTACTATTGCTTTGTATATATTTAAGGAGTAAATTTAAGACATTATATTTAGTCCTTAGTCTTCTTTTTCTCTAAATTATAATTAGATAACAGTATAGCACTTAAATTGCTTTTTGTGTTTGAGGATATTCCATATTTTGATGTAAAAATTGGAATAATGTCAACCACCTTATTATACCAATTGTCATTTTTTCCCTTTTCATGAATTAGATTTCTAATAATGATGTATTCTATTGGTCATTCAACAAGCATTTATTAAGTGTTTCCTTGGACAGTATGCTAGGTGCTAAGGATAACTGAGAGAATGTCTAGTACATAACATAGCCATTCAGTTTATTAATCTCCCTTTTAAATCAATTAAACTAAAATGCCGATATGTGAGAGAGAAACCAATGAAAATTGTGCCCAAGTCATCAAACAATTTTTGTATAATTCCTAGCTATGGGACCCTGTGTAATTGCCTTGCCCCTACTGTTTTTCTGCCATGGAACTATACTTAGTTTTGGTTCTAAGATGGAAGTAAAAGTTTAAAAAAAATTTCTTTATGAAACAATTTATATGGAATAAAAATTTTGTGGGTTGAAAATTTAATTGATTCTATCTGTCCCATGTACATAATCATCAAGGAGCTTTATTATACAAAGTTAATCTAATAAAATCATGATTAATAATTTAAGTAGGTTAAATTTATTATTATTGACTATTGTTGGACTAGTAGAAACATTTTTACTTTTATTGGATAACAGGTTTTATAGTGTTTTGTTGCCTGGACTAGTCTCTCATTGCTTGCTGCATTAGGAAATATACAGCAGATACTAAAATGTGGTAATAAGTGTCTGGTCAAAAGTCATTTATCTCTTTCATACATGTTACTGCCTGTATTTGTGTATATGTTAACATATATTTGTATTTTACATTCTTTGTATATGTAATCACTATATATGCATATATATATTTATATTTGCTCTTTCATTTTAAAGCTCTCATTTTAAGAACATTTAATTCCATTATATTCATCATATGCACATAAGTATCAAGTAAGAAACTACATCATGAAGTATTATAAATGTTCATCATAATTGCAATAAGTTAAAATGCTTCTTTAAAAAAGTTGTTATCCCTCAAAATGTTACCTCAGTACCATAGAACTTAACTTATTAATTATATTCATTTGGATGTAACTTGTTTTGTCTTGTCCAGTAGGGTGTAGGTAATTGAATTCAGGGAGAAGGTGTGAATGTAAAAAAGGCATAAGTTTAAATGGAGAAGAGATAAAAATGTTTCTAATGTACATATGGAAGAATTGAGCAGGGAGGAATTTCAAATGATCCAGAATCATTCTTCATTTTCAGAACATTTATCAATTTTTAGGTCTCAGTAAGCCTTTGAGATTATTTGGTTTTTTATTTTACTTTCAAAACAATTACTTATCTGGAGAGGAGAGGTTGCGTAGTGTCCTCCAATTGTGTCTCTTTATAATCCTTGCTTCCAGCAAGAGTAAATTTGAATCAATTAAGTTGATGTGTTGAACGCCTGTGCTATGGCAAGGCTACTATTAGAATTCATACCAAGATATCAAGAAGTAATAGCAACTCTAGAGTCATAAGGTTGTGAAATAGTAGCTTGTTTTTGTTAATTACCATGAACCATGTTCTTTTCTCTGAACCATTAGGCCTTTCTCCACATCATGTCTGCTGGTTTGTTTGGGACTCTGTTCCCTCCCTCATATTTCATATCCAGTCAGTTACCAAGCCCTGGCTTCCACCAGCATGGTATCTCCTTTATCCCTGGCTTCTTCTTTACTCATACTTCCTTAGTACAGTTCTTTATTATCACTTACCTTGACTATTAGAAGAGCCTCCACTCTTTAGCCACATCCTTCACATTGTTCACCCATCCAGGCATGTAACTCCTTTGCTCAGAAATCTTCCGTAACTCCTGGTTACCTCCTGGGTAAAGTCAGCTTCCTCAGACTGGTATCCTGGACCTTCACAACCATCCACTTTTCATCTTTCTCTTGTTTCTATTTGCACATACAGCCTTCAAGCCAAAAAAGACAATCTTTACCCAGAGCACACTAGGCATTCTCTTGGTGTGACCTGTTTCTCTTCTTTGTTGAAATCCTTCTCCTTTAGAACCCAAATCAGATACAACTTCCTTTGCTAAATCTACCTTGATCTCTGTTAATAATAGCCTTCTCCCTTGAACCTCATATAGTATATTTTAGTTTGGCAACTATTTAACTTATATTGAATATTATAGTTACTCCTGTTTAGTCTACTCCCCAGGAGACTTATAAGCACTTTGAGAGAAAAGTATACACATTAGGTGTTTAATGAGTACAATGAGCATAATCCTTTTTAAGATGAATGCAAAACCTATGTGGAGATGTTTTCTTCCAAATTTTCTGTAGTATGAGGGGATTCCTTTAAGCTTATCAGTTTTAAATGGCTTACTGGTTAACCTAAAACTATGATATAAAAAATGTGATCTGCTTCATTTTTCCAGCTTCAATAGAGAATAAATTATATTTCTAGAATGAATTTTTCAGACTAACTAAAGTTTATTCCTCCTTCAGGTGACAATATCACCGTTAGTATTTTATGGATTTGTAATAGAAATCTGACTCAAGTGTATACTTACTTACACCTTTGACTGCACTTATTACCTGTGTGATGTTAGACAAGTCAGTTAAACTCACTAAAATCTGTTTTTTCATCTTCATAGCATGAAGAAGAGAACATTGTCGGGTTCTGAGGAATAGACAGAGATTTAATAGCTATATACAAGTATCTGAAGTGTTTGTATGTGGAAGAGAGATTGCACTGGTTTTGATTGGTCCTGGAAGTAAGGGGGTGAGGATGGAATATGTGAAGGGCTATATTTTGGTTTAGTAAGAGGGGAAACCTCCCAACAACTAGAGCTAGTTAGAAGTAGAATGGACTATCTCAGAAGATGGCGGATTCAACATTACAGAGGGCATGAGGGGGTAACTGCATGGCCAACTTGTCCTAGGTGTTGTAGAGGGGACTCCTGTCCAGGAATGGGATGACTTTTCTGATCTCTAGGTCTCCAACAACTGAGGTTTTGTGATTCTATGATATGACAAGGATTGTTTGACAAAGAGGCCAGCCTTAGGTGAAATTATTTAATTATGTGATGCTTGTATTTTCCCCTCAGTCTTCTTATCTTTTTCCATGTCTGCTTTCTGTGTCTCCTGATTTTTCAGTGCAATCCCCACTCCTCAACATTCACTTCATGTGTCTGCTGCTATTGCTACTATTGTGTCAGATTCATAGAGATCTACATTATAAAAAGTTGCTGCTACTTTTAAGTAGCAAAGGCCACCAGTGCCTATGAAAAGAAAGAGGAGGAGCCCAGAGGGGTGGTGATGGTGGTGGGAAATGCTGCTCTGTTTCCTCTTTGGAGTGTCCTCAGCTCCTTTGCTATCAAGAGCCCTAGATTCAAGTGAACATTCCCTTTGGATGAGGTCTGCAATAAGGAATGAGGGTATAAGGGAAAGATAGGAATATGTTCATAAATATTCAACAACTAGCCCTCCTGGGAGGAAATATACTCATGACACACTTTTAAAATAATTTGCATTATTAAGATGGTTTCTGACACCTTCTTGGGTCTAGACAAGCATCAAATAAATTAAGCCCTGATCTGTAGCATTTATCAAATTCCACAGTATAAATGCTCACACAGAAAATTTGGCTTTCTGGAACTAATCCGAGTTGATTCTAGCACACACCCTTGGAAAAAGCTCAACAATTTTTTATATTCACCTGGTACAATTTAGTGCTTCCCTAAAGTTCTATTGCATGCCATATTGTGGCCTATAGGTAGCCCTGGGTTCTCAGATTGCCCACTGAAATCAAGCTAGGAGACATCATTCTAACCTAGAAAGGCTTATAATCTGAACCTAGCAGCAGACTATGTCCTCTACTCTATGTCTGTTGTCCAGTGACCAGTTTAGGTACTTGGAGGTTATTGACTATTTTCAGCCACAGCAGCTCTCAAGACCATTCACCAAATAATAAAGGGCTTGTGATCTCTGGGTTGAATCCATACCAAGAATACATAAATTAGGTATCTGTTTTGATAATAAATTTTATCTTTGAATTTGTTCTAAATACTACTTTTGATGGTAATTATTAAAATGACCAAAACATATCCACAAATCAACATAATGACAAGAGTTTTCAAGAATTCTTTCCTACTGAAGACTCTGTTTCTTATATTTTTAATACAATTCTGTTACTTTATTCTTTTAAGTACTATGTCTCTTCGTTTGTTCAAAGTTAAAAATAAACCCAGAAAATTGTCCAACCTTACCTTCTTTGATACCAAAATGATTATTTCTACAACAGTCTATTCTAAAATTCTAAATTGTCCAAGATTCAGTTTGTCTCTGGTACTGGGGCTATGGTATTTTGAGAGAGCAGATTTGCTGAAAAAGAACTCCACATTCTTGGGAACTGTGAAACTTTGGATTTATATGTCAATTTGTGATAGAGTGGATTTTAAAATTATTTTACTATCTTAATTATGTATGTGAATGAGACAACATGGCATGACAGATAGAGCTGTTCTCTCAGAAAGACTTAAGTTCATCTCTGTCACATGCTGTCTGAAAGAGGATAATCACACACAGTGTTCCAGGTTGGGAAATCTAAAAATTGCAGAGCAGGTGTGGATTTGCATCAGTTGAAGGAGTTCCCTCTAGGGAAGGGAACTGTATGGTCTGGGAAAACAAAGCAAAATATGTGTGGATTCCTATTTCAAGTGTAAATATAATACAGATTTGCTGGTATGCTCAAAATAGAACCAAACACGTGGAACATAGCATTTCTATGGATATGCTTTTCAAGTTTTTTTTTCTCTTAAAGGATATTAAAAGTTCTAAATGGAGTTATCTTTAGAAAGTTTATCATGTGGAAATAAATGTTCTGTCTCTTTAAACTTTTTAGTCCTTTCTCTGAGCATATGGTATGGTGCAACCAAACTTAAGTATGGTCATTCCCTCCCTTCCCAGTTCCACAGTCACCACTCAGGACTAGCTTGGCTGGAATGTGACTTACTGATTAGCTCTTTGTCTTGTCAGTCAAGCCTTTGTGTGTAGCAAACTGTTTTGTCACTGGAGTGCTGTTCTTATGTTGGGAATTTTTCTTGGATAGAGAGACTGCTTTGAAAAACAGCTGTCATGTAATTTAACTTAGTTTGTCTTTAAAGGGAAATGTCTCGCCTCTGGTATGGAAAGAAGGGAAGAAGACAGCAATCAATTAATCATAAATACAGTCTGGTAAATTTCAGTCAAGCATTTTGATTTTTATATTAGCTTTCTTTCTTGTGGGAATGTGGTCCAGAAAGAACCACATTTTTCTCAAAGTTTGAGCATAGGTAATGCTTAGAAAATGTCTGATTTTCTAATAACTTTCAAAATGTGCTTTCAAATAATGTTGCCATATTCTTACATCTGTTAAAATGTAATGAGTTGTGTTACATAATTTTTATTTTGTCAACACAATTGTTTGAGCCAGTCTACAGTTGGGGGTGGGGGTGTCTGAATTTAGATTTTAACTGATGTAATGCAGGATTACATAGTTATACTTAACATTTTTTTCAGTTAAACTATTTAATTTGTTCAGAATTTTAGTTTTAAAAAGAATGTAAATCTGTTTATTCACATTTTGGAATCATAATACCTTTTAAGGATGATAATTTTATATATCTTATTACCAAGGAACCCAGTATAATTTGTATTGTTAAATGTTTGGAGAAATAATGAAAATATTTGAGATTAGAATCCTAAGAAACAAAAAAGGAATAATCATTAGACAAGTGGAACCTATTATAATTTGAGTAGTTAATTGTTTAGAGAAATTATGAGTAGAATGTTTGAGGTTAGAATTCCTAAGAAATGAAAACTTGATTTATCAACTTACGTTTTCATTCAGGATTTTAAAATAACCAATGTAATTAAAAAAAACAACAAATTTCTAAGAGCTCAAATCAGAAAAATTTTAAATAATTATTTTGCATGTAAAAATTTTAACTACATGGGAAAATTCTTTAATATAAAAGTCCATCATTTGAAAATGTTTGCTGATAGAGCTGAAATAAATATTTGCAATATTTAAGCCCAATAAATATGAATGGTTGGAGAAAGATATATTCTAGTTTTTTAGCCTTTGTTGAAAACATCTTTATTTTACTTTACTGGCATTGTTATACTTTTTTCTTAGCAGCTGGTTCAAACTTTCTTTGATCCTAATCTTAAAGTTCTTATTAAATTAAAGGATATCATAAACATGTGAGTTAATTTTTCTTGTAATATTGATATAGGAGGCATTTAAGAGAGAATAGATCACATGAATGCCTTATAGGACTGACTATAAACTTGGAGCTTAAAATATTTTGTTGATATTGTGTCATTTATTGTCATAACCATTGAACATTTCATATGAGTGGTTTCCAGGTGAAGGTTCTGTTTTCACTGAATTTATACTTTTCTGGTGTAGGATTTGTTTCCTTTGGTTTTATAGTTATTTATTCAACAACCGTTTACTTAGTTCCTTTCCCATGCAAAAAACTGTACTTGTGTGTATAGATTATACAAATAATCACATTTCTGTAGTACTTATAGAGTTACAAAAACATGGTCACAGGGTATTGTGAGGGTGTAATGCAGACAGAATTCCCATTTTACAGGATTATAGGCACATTCACCAGGTTTTATATAGTCAATTCTATTATTTATCTTTTTGAAGGAGAAAGATTAACTAAATTGATATATGGTAGTGTTTATCTATCATTTCATCTGCCAGTGCTCCTCAGAGACCTCTTACACAGTTCACTGAGTGATAGTCCTGCCCATTGTAGTTAGCTTTGTCCAGAGTAGAGAAACTGTCAGGTCCTTGCTCAAATAAAACCTTCAAGTATTTGCTTTAATTACCTACACATGCCAAAACTAAATATTCCTGCCCTTAAGATGCTTACAAGATGAAATGTACTAGTTTAGACTAAAAGTTGGTGTAAACTTGTAGTATCTGCTGCCAAGGAGGCAGAGCTTGGTGGAACACTTGAGTTTAGGAATTCTGATCTATAGTAGCTCTAAAGCCAATCTACACTAAGTTTAGCATTGCACCATTGTGGTATGCCCCTAGGAGTGAGTGTTACCAAACTACCTTTTAATGAGGGGCAAAATGGCCCAGGGTGGAAATTAGAGCAGTTCAAAGTCTTGATTTGGATTGATTTGGGATCTAGCCTCTGGTTGACCTCTATACTTCCAACCTGGACAAGGTAGGGAGACCTAATCAACTTGAAACAAAACAAACTCCCCCACCAAAAGAAACAGAACAAAGAGAAGAAGCAAACCATTAGCATTTTTTATAAACCTTTGCTACAGTCTGATAATTCCATTAAAATTCTAAATTCTAATCTCTGGCCATTTTCCTTCTGGATATTTTTTTCTGCTTTGGGATTATGTGACTCTTTTCTCTTGTTTTTCCTCCTACCTGTCTGATTGTTCTTTCTGAGTCTCTGGTATCCAGTAATCCCTTTTCTCTATTCACACAGCCACATTAGTTGAAGTTCTCATCCCTCTTAGCTTAGAATATTTTAATACCTTCTAATTGGTCTCTTCTGCCTCAAGTTTCTCATCATTCAATTTAATCCTCTGCATCAGTAAACAAAGTAGTTTTCCTTAAGTATAAATCTGATCATGTTACTACCCTACTTAATAAATTCTAGTGGTTCCCTTTTTCTTCAAGGGTAAAATATATATTCTTCTGTTTAACTTTTGAATCCCTTTACTGGCCCAACCTTTCTTTCCAACCATATAGGACATTATTCTCTCCCAGACTCTGTAATCCAACTAATGAGAACTTTTTCTCTTTTCTTCAGCATTCCATCTCTGGCCTCTGCCTAGAAAGCATCACCTCCTTAACATGTCCGAAAATCTCTTTCTTCTTTCAAGAAATAGGTCATTTACTGCCAGCCTAATCTGTGTGGCCTTTTCTGAGCTCTGGACTACCTCTTCTCCCTGCATTATTGGTGCTCACAAATGAGACTCTTGCTTTAGAGATGTATGCCTCCCTTCATATCTTTTTTTTTTTTTAAACCCTTAACTTCTGTGTATTGACTTATTAGGTGGAAGATTGGTAAGGGTAGGCAATGGGGGTCAAGTGACTTGCCCAGGGTCACACAGCTGGGAAGTGTCTGAGGCCAAATTTGAACCTAGGACCTCCTGTCTCTAGGCCTGGCTCTCAATCCACTGAGCTACCCAGCTGCCCCTTCTTCATATCTTTTTAATAGAATAATTTACTGGGTTCATATTAAAGAAATGCTAAGTTCTAATTAGTATCAGGCACTAAGAAAGTGACCAGAGCCCTACCAAGAAAGTTAGTTTAATAGAGAAGATAAGACTGGGACAAGTGAGACATGGTCACAGTATCTTTCCAGAGTGACAGTTGTGATCATAGTTTTAGACCAGTGATGGGCAAACTATGGCACTTGGGCCAGATGTGGTGCCCTGAAATGTTCTATCCAGCCTCTTGACATTATTCCTAATCTGACAAATACAATGAGTAGGATACAATACAATGAAACTTTGAAAGAGTTGCCTTAGAAACAGACTGATAGATGGGTATTTCCTTTCCTTTGGCCCCCTCTTTTCGCCCGTCCCTGGTTTAGACTAATCAAATTAATAAACAGATACGAGGAACATTAGCCCTAAAGTATTGTGCTTCCTTAATGAATGTCTTCTTATAATGTTCAATTTTCAGGTTAGGAAAAAAAGTATGAGGAGGCATTATTGAGTTGATTTCTCTGCTGAGTTCATTGGAGTTACATTAACTCTTGTAGGCCCTCTGTGGTATAGTTGTTTATAGCATAGTAGTCTAATTCAGAAATCCACATACTGCTGAAAAGCCCTCATTTTAAAGCTAGTAAATTTTTGTTATAGTGTAGTTCTAAATCTTCTTAAATCTTACTCTACTCCACATATTCTTTGATCTTGGGATACTGGCCTCCATACCATTCTTCACACACAGCACTCCATGTCCTCACTGCAGCATTTTCACTGGTTATCTTCCATACCTGGAATACTACCTCATCCCTGCCTAAACATTCTCTACCTCCTGTCAAAACTTATTTAAAGTCCCACCTTTATAGCAGAAGCTGTTGTTCCTCTCTTTATACTGTCTCCTGTTTATCCTGTGTTTAGCTTATTTGTAGTTGTTGTTTATAAGTTGTCTCCCCCATTAAAATTCTTAAGGAGCAGAGACTGTTGTTTGCCTTCCGTTGTATCTCTGGCACTTAGCACATGCCTAGCATGTTCTTAATAAATGTTAGTTGACTAACTGACATGCTAGAACAACACATCAGAACTCATGGTACAGTAAGATGTGAAAAAGAAAGCTGAATGCTTTCTAGCACATTCCTTTCTGAAACCTATAGGGCTCTTGTGTTAATCTGAAGGAATTATTTTCACATACTTTTATTTTTAGTGGCAATTTGAGAATATCAGTGCCTCGTCTATTTTCCCAACTTGACCAGAAAAAAAGCAGTCTTCCCTTTAGGGAATAAATTGTTCATTAGATTATTGTTTTTGAAATTTAACTCTTCTTTTTTTGTGTCTAAACGTTTTTCTTTATCTTCATTCTCAGTTTAGACTTAAAATCCATTTTTCATATGGCTGTTTCCTTTTACTACTTCTTTCTTCCTCCAATATCTTTTGTGTGATTGTATGTATATTTGGCATTTTGCTCTGAAATTCTTTGAACTTTTGTTATAATGAATGCAGAGTATGAGTTGCAGTGGTTTCAAAGAAAGAATTTAAAATATCATCTTCTTTGTAATTTTTGTCCCAAAAATTAATGTTGACATCAAAACCTGTGATGTTTTGTTTAGTGTTTCCATTTTTAAAATGCTGGAATGCCATTTATTGAATGCAGTCTGTATATGAGATAGTCCATACAATAAATCCTCATTACTTTATATTAATTAGGTATGGTACCTATACCTAATTATGTATAGTTTCATTCTTTTTTGTTGTATGTCTTTGGAACTTTCAGCATGTATGTGGGGGAAATCCTGAATTTTATATATATATAAAAATATATTTACAGCATGATTTTAGCTCATCCTGTATGCTCATAGAGCCCCAGTTTGTAAAATATATTAATACATATTTCTGATACTCCTAACATCTTTGTTTTTTACTGCAAATCTTTCTCTTTCTCCCCATTATGATTTTCTCCATTTTTTTTCCTGGCACCTTTTTTCTTCTATTGTCAGTGGAATTATTGTCTTCCTGTCTCCATATTCAGGTAGTGTCGGTGGCTGAGTATCACCACAGGATCGATGCTCTAAATACTGAAGAACTGCGCACACTCTGCAGACGTCTCCAGGTGCCCCCTTCAGTGTTTAAACCCATTTTTCAGAGACTGAAACACTCTCTGTTTTAGTGCCCCTCATCAGGACAAGTTCCATATTTGGTGGATTTGTTTTGGCAGTAGCACTTTAAAAAAAAAAAAGCAGAAAATTCCTTTTCTTGTTAAACAATGTAATAGTATGTTGAAGAGATGTAGGATTACTTTTTCCATCATCTTTTCACTTTAAAAATACTCAGACATTGATGTCAGAGGAATTTTCTGTGAATCAATAAATGTTTTCATTACTCTCTTTTTCAACAGAGTGATGAGGACTTTTTTTTTTTTTTTTTAGTTTTATTTCAACTCAGAATATACTTTTGGACTTTGGGGAATCAGACTGTTTGAAAAAAACTATCAAAAAGATATGATCCTTTAAAAACAACTATAAAATTTACATTTAAGGTTCTGGAAACCAAGTTTAACCATTTGCCTTTTGAAATTTATTGCTTTTCATTTACTCAATAAAATAATATCAGCCTAATTCCCAGGACTCCAAAGGGAAAGATATTCAGTGTTCCCATATCTCTCTTCTCATTCTCTTTGCCAAATTTCTTGAGGTATACACCTGGTTGACAGTAGATACATTTTAGGTTCTTATTAGATAAATAAATACACCAGAACTAGAAAAATGACTTGAAACTATATGCAATTGACCTTGTAATTCTAAGAACTAGGAAATGACATGATGAAACTTCTGATATTCAATTTTTTTTAAACTTACAAGTAATATGTATTCCTTTGTATGTAGGAGATTGCTTTCCTGGCTTTGCTACCTCTGCTGAATTTTTCCTTTTTCTCTTAATGCTTCTACTGCTCTTTGGGATTTTGGTTGTTTTGTGTTTGATTTTAAGGTCACATCATCAAAATTAGGGTGAAGTATTATGATGATGGTGTGAAAGGTATAATGTTATTGTTTCTGAATAAGAAAACAGGACAGTTTTGGAAAATTAATTTGGTTAAAGTTATTTTAAAATGTAAATATTTGTATTTAATGCACAACATAATTTAGCAACTTTAATCCCAATATAGTTTTGTTGAACAGCACTTTTTATTTCAATTACAGTCGCCAAGTGTTGCTACATTTTAGTCATCTGCTCCTAATAGGATACTGTATATCTCCCCAATTATTGTCAACAAGAGTATGCTCAAGCAAACTTTTAAACAAAATACACTTTTAATTTCTGTTAGTGCATTTTGATATTGTAAAAATAGTAATAATTTGTGGTTGTTAAGTCTTCTTGGATTTTAAGGATTGAACTATATATGTTAGTTATATCTTTCAAAAAATTTTTAAAGAGTATCAGTAATATTTTTATGAAGAAAAAATTCATTTATTGCATTTTTAAAACTGGCTTAATTTCTTTTTAATCAGTTAACAAATAGTAAGTAATGTGTATTAAATAAATAGTAAGTAATAGTTTTCAAAAAGTTTAAACATATTCTGGTCGAATTAAAATTTAAAAATTCAGTTAAAACCAATTTTTCTGACATATATCTTAACATATTTTAGCTTTCAAAGGAAAAGGAGTTATATATTTTGTAAACATTTATTGCTGAAACTAAAGGTAATGAGAGAAAAATTTATATAGCTTTGAATTGAAACACCTACATAGTTAAGGTAAGTTTTGTCATGATTAGAGAATTCTTTATTTACTTCAAGTCAGTAAACATTCTTCCTTTTATTCAGAAGTGCACAATATTAACCATCGTTATCAGCATGTTAGGCTTAGCCTACCTTTATTCCTTAGAAGACTAGGAACAGAATTTCTAAAAATTACCTAAATGATTTTTAAAGTCTCCCATATGGTATGTGATTTGGGGTTTTGGCTTTAAAAAATCTCTCTATAGCAAAAATGAATAATATGGAAATAGGTATCAAGTGATAACATTTGTACAACCCAGTGGAATTGCTTGTTGGCTCTGGGATTTCAGGTGGAAGAAGGGAGGGAAAGAAAATGAGTCATGTAAACATGGAAAAATTTTTTAAAGTAAAAAAAATTTAAATCTCCCATATTGAAGAATGGGATAAGTAATATTTAAAATAAGGCTATTATAGCCCACTATTATTAACAGAGTAGCTAAGTTTGAATAATTTTGTTATATAAGATCCTAAACCAATGGTTCTTAAGTTACAAAATTTAAAAAAAATTGTTTCAGAGCATGTTATATTTTCATGTTAATATCTTTTGCTATTTACTTTTTAGATTGCTACAAAAGAATCAGTTGGTCCAAAATATGTTACTCCTTTAAAATTAGACCTGGAGTCTGAAGCATTTCGTCCAGTCCTCAGTGATCCAAGTGAATTGTTACAACCGGATCAAATTGAAAAGGTAAGAAATTACCTTAAAATGCTTTTAGTTAAACATCACTGAGATCACTAAACTTAATATTTACAACTTTGAACTGAGAACCTGTGCCCCTGATTCTTTTTTTTTTCTTAATTAATTTGATCTGAAAATTATAGCAATTTCTTACTACTACTATCAGTATTTCAGGAATTAGTGAACTGGTTCATTTATATCTACAAATACATATACACTCAGTGAGTTATAGTTTTAGTAATCTCAAATAATTTCCATGTTAGAAATATAGTCATCATCTAGTCTAAACTCAGGCAGTGATCCCCTCTGCAGTATTCCTACAAATCAGCTTCTGCTTTAAAACCTTCATTGATAGGCAACATGCTACCTCCTAAAGTAGCTGATTCTACTTTTGAACAGCTGTAATTGTTAGGAAGTCTTTCCCCATCTTGAGTTGAAATTGGTCTCTGCAAGTTCTGTCCACTGCATATTCTGTAGTCAAACAGACATGGTCTTGATTCTCTTCTATAGCCATTCAGATGTTTTCTAATCTCTAAATTAAACATCCCCATGTTCCTTTGTTTTTTTTTTGTTTTTTTTTTGTTTTTTTTACATCCTTGTACTTCGGTGTATTGTCTCATAGGTGGAAGATTGGTAAGGGTGGGCTATGGGGGTCAAGTGACTTGCCCAGGGTCACACAGCTGGGAAGTGGCTGAGGCCGGGTTTGAACCTAGGACCTCCTGTCTCTAGGCCTGGCTCTCACTCCACTGAGCTACCCAGCTGCCCCCCCATGTTCCTTTGGCAATTCTTTAATTCTTTTTTTAGTTTGCCAATGTTTTTCCTGAGCACTTAGAAATAATGAACACTATATTGAAACAGAATTATAGCCTCTTTTTTGGTCACTTTCTCTTTTAGTGCTTCATTCATTTTAACTTTTTAACTAACATATCATCTTATTAGCTCATTTTTAGTACACTAAAATACCAGAAATTTTTTCATGAATTATTGCCACGTCTTGACTTTCCCTTTCTGTGCTTGCATTGTAAAAGGGGAAAATGGGAAGATTATGGTTGGACTGGATATTTAGTATCCAGTAATTGATTCCAAAATAAGAGATCCAAGTCAGGATGACGTTTATGGTGGTTTATTTACAAGTAGGAAGGTTAAAGGTAGGGAAAATAAGAGAGAGAAACTCTGGTTGGGACTGGAGGCTTGAACCAGGCAGGTCTTCAGAGGCCCCAGCAGAGGGGGCACAGAGGTTAATTAAACAAGGCTTCTAGCCACAAGTCCTCCTCCAAGATGAGAGGCCTCTTGAGGCTGGAGCCTCCAGAGACGCCAAGGGAAAAAGGAAAGAGAGTCAGCCTAACTTACCCATGTGACAGTTCAAGGGGAAGCAGTCTGAGGTCTCACCTGAGCTCCTCCAATGCCAAGTTCAAAGTGCCAAAAGCCCTTCAGAGGAAGTAACCACCTTATTTAAAAGATAGCAGTTTTTGTCACTTCCTGCAACCACCTCTGTTTTTATGTGGACAAATGGCAGCCTCACCCTAGTTTTGGACTGCCCAGGGGGCATCACTTGTTTTTGATTTGTCACTTACTATCACATGTGGGTCACAGACTTTCCCCCTCCCCACTTAATTCTAAGTTGGGTGGAGTAACATTATTCCTGGTGGCTAAAGTCTAAAGAATGATTGAGGGTGAGCTAATTCCATTTACACCGCATAGGTAATTTTGGGACCTAAATTTAGATAAGTCAGTTTACATTTATTTCTATTAAATTTTATTAGATTTGACCAACAGACATATAGCAACTTTTTTGAACCTGATTTTGTCATTTAACTTTTATTAACTATTCTTTGTTTTAGTTCAACTTTAGGATTGATAATCATGCCTTCATCCAAGTTTTTTATAAAATATATTTAAATACGGAGAACCAAAGGCAAATCTGTTATATGCTTTACTAGATACCTTTCCCGAGTTGATCTCCTTCTAGGACCAGTTCCAAATCCACCTAACTATTGCCATTCAGCCCCCAGCATACCATGAGAAACTATCTTTAAACTGTGTCTATAATGTTTCTTGTATTGACCAATCTGGTAACTGTGAGAAATAGAACTGTATGTAGACAGACAGCTATTCTTGATGAAGATGTTCTGGCTCTTGGCGATCACTGCTTTTCTAAATACACCCAATTTATCCCTTAATCAGTATTCTCTAGAATTTTGCCATAAATTAAAGTAAAGTCAAGATGTCCGTATTTCTACTTCTTTGCAGGTCACTTCTCCTGTTTTCTTAGATTTCTCAAATGCCTTTGACTCCATTCCTAGGACTCCAATATGATATTCCTCTAGGCCAGTTACTAACTGAAGGCAGTTTGATATTCTCTTAAGATTTCCTTAGTTGAATCAGAAATGTTTAGAAAAGTTGAAATTTAAGTTAGCCAGGTCTTCAGATCATTGTTTTTGGTTGAGAAGAATAAAAATTAAAACAGTATTTCAACAACATTTATTAAGTGCTTTATATGTATCAGGCACTGGGCTAAATAAGTATTGTGTATTTGACTATTTTTTGCTTCTTTTCTGTTGTCTGTTATTCTCTCATCCCTTTGATCTTTCTCTTATTTCCTATATAAGAAACCTTTTTTTTTTTTTTGTTTTCCTTTGCATTTATTGGCATTTTTAACTCATCTCAAGTTCACCAAGAAATATGTTATCACACAGGGGATTTAAAATTCTACCTCAATATCTTTTCTAAAAGCCTGACATGTTTATGTGGAAAATAGGAAAAGGAGAATTATTTCTCCTAAACTGTATAGAGAAGCTTACATAATTCAGCTAATGATAGAACAGCTTTCAGAAAAGGAATGATACGATATTGCCTGAGGAAATATGGGGATTTAAGTAGATGAGTAGAGCCTTAGGTATTAGAATAACCCTATTAATAAAAAATAACAAACATATTGTACCTGTGGAGAGGTGTTACACCGTTAATAGAAGAATATATATTTTATAGCTTATCTGATCTATACAAAACTATCGCACTTATCGGATTAGTCTTGACTGATTATAAGAGAGATGACATTTTTTGACTAAGGACTTCAATGCTTTTTATAAATAATACTAATCAGAAAGAATTTTACTTCTTAACCCACTTTTTATTTAGACCCTGCATTTCATTACTTTGCTTGGCTCTAGCATTTCATAGTCTTAAGCAAATTATGAGAGTACATTTCATCCCATTTTACAAATAAGGAAACTGAAATTCAAATAAATTAGTCCAAGATAACAGAGCTTTTAAATGGTAGAATTGGGTCTAGAATTGAACTTTTCTGACTATTTCAGTACTAATAGTTTTTTTTTTTAAACCCTTGTACTTTCGGTGTATTGTCTCATAGGTGGAAGAGTGGTAAGGGCTAGGCAATGAGGGTCAAGTGACTTGCCCAGGGTCACACAGCTGGGAAGTGGCTGAGGCCTGGTTTGAACCTAGGACCTCCTGTCTCTAGGCCTGACTCTCACTCCACTGAGCTACCCAGCTGCCAGTACTAATAGTTTTAATGCAGTGATGGGCAAACTATGGCCTGTGGGCCAGATGCGGCCCACTGAAATGTTCTTTATGGCAGCCTGACATTATTCCTAATCTGACAAATACAATGAGCAGAATACAGTACAATGAAACTTTGAAAGAGTTGCCTTAGAAACAGACTGACAGATGAGCATTTCCTTTCCTTTGGCCCCCTCTTTAAAAAGTTTGCCCATCACTGTTCTAGTGCTCTTTCCATGTTGCTTCTCATTCACTTTTGTCAGTCAGTATACATTTACCTGAGTGCTGGGGATACAAAGAGAGGCAAAAGGCAGCCTCTGACCTTGAGGACCTTATACTCTTATGGAGAAGACAAGCAAGCAAGTACATGCAAAGAAACTACACAGGATATAAAGTAGGGAAAGCACTAGAATTAAGAAAGGTTGAGAAAGGCTTCCTGTGGAAGATGGAATTTTAAAAGAAGCCAGAGAAATCATTAAGCAGAGGTGAAGCAGGAGAGCATTCCAGAAAAATTTGTGGAAACAGAAAATGGAATGTCTTATTTGTGAAAAAAGCAAGGAGGTGCCAGTATCACATGGCCAAAGAATATGTGGAAGGAAAGGTCAAGAAGACTAGAAAGATGAAGGTGGACAGTTTAGGAAGGGACTCAGATGACAAAAGATTTTATATTTGATCCTGGGGGTCATAGGGAGCCATTGACTGTATTGTAGGGAGTTTCTTGATTGTATTGGGGGTGGGGGTTGAGAGGGAGTGGGAAGGGAAGAGAGTGTTACAGAGTCAATCTGTGTTTTAAGACATTTGCTTTGGAAAATGAATGGAGGATGGTCTGGAATAGGAGGAGACTTGTGCCAGGTTGACCAACTGGCAGGCTATTATCGTAGGTCAGGTGTGGGACAGATAAAATCTGAAATAAACAAAGAAACAAAAGTTTGAGGTTCAGGCATATGGAACGATTAAGCAGTGCATGACAATTGCATAATAAACGAGGAGCAGGCCTCCTCAGCTTGGCACTAGACCTTAAATGCAGAGAGTGACAGATTATTATGTATTAAAAGCAAACAGCTAATGGATATCATCAAAGATACAAGATTAGGTAGTCTGATTTTTAATTGGAGGAAAAATTAGGAATTTTCTGAGTTGGGAGGGGGTTGAGCAAGTTTCTAGAGTTTCTAGAGGGGAAATTGAGTAGGCGAACTTTCCCAGATATGAAATAGTATGTCACAGTTTTGTTTCCGAAATTAGCAAACAGGTAGAATTTTTAGGAAAATGAAACCTAATTCACAAAATGGAGTTAGTTTTACAAGATCAGTCAGTCTGGTTCACAAAATTCCCATGGTTTTCTCAGATGTGTGGAGATGAAGGCCCGTACTAAGGGGGTGGCTGTACACATGAGAGAGTAAGATGTTACAAAGATAAAATTGATAGACCTGAGCAACAGATGGGATATCTGGGATATCAACATCTGAGGGGTCAAGAATGACACCTAGGTTTTAGGTCTGGGGACCTGGGAAGATGGGGCGCCCTTAATTCATTTAATCAATCAATCAATTGATCCAAAGGGAAATTTGGAAAGGATTAGCATGTGTGGAAAAGATCATGAGTTCAATTTTCAGACATGTTGGTTTAGGTCAACTGGACAGTCCAGTTCAGGATGTCTGAAAAGCAGTTAGAGTTGTGAGTCTGAAAGTCAGGAGAAAGGTTAGGACTGGAATAAGTAAATTAGAGAGTTACCACCATAGAGATGCTACTTAAATCATTGGGTATTGATGAAATCACTTAGTGAAGTAGAATAGTATAAGGGGAAGAAGGCAGCAGGCCCAAAACAGAGTTCTGTGGAAATGCTGACCTCCATGATGATCCAGGGAAGGAAAATGAGGGAGAGCAGTCACCTATGGAGGAGTTTCAGTAGAAAGTAGTCCTGGAAATTTATGGAGAAGAAGTCATTAAAGATAAGAATCCAGAATACTAATTGGATTTGGCAATTAAGAGACCACTAGTAACCTTGGAGAGAGTTGTTGGACTATGAGATTGGCAGCCATGTTGTAGAATAAAGAGGTTGGGGGAGAAGTGGGAGCACCTGTTGTAGATAACTTTCTCAAGGCGTTTAGCCAATCAGGGTAGAAGAGTTCTAGGATGATGGGTAGCAGAGATGGAATGGAAGTGAGGATGCTTTTTTTGAAATTGAGGAAGACAGATTGTTTCCTACTATTTGTAGGCAGTAGGAAAGGAGCCAGTAGACAGGGAGAGACTGAAGATAAGTGAGAAAGTGAGGATGATAAAGGAGCCAATTTGCTGGTAGAGATAGTATCCATGTGACAGGTAGCAGAACCATAAAATAAGATGGTCACTATTTAATGTTAGCAAAATATTAGTTAAATAAAATAATTAAAAATGATATTAATTAATAAAATTGATAATGCTAATCCTTTGTTTTCCATAGCTCTCTAAACATCTTCCACCACGAACCATTGGCTATCCTTGGACTCTTGTCTACGGTACTGTGAAACATGGTACAAGTTTGAAGACTCTGTATCGAACAATGGTGGGTTTGGACACACCAGTTCTGATGGTGATTAAAGACAATGATAACCAGGTAGGAAAAAGATGAGAGTGGATAATAATTACATCTACCTCCCATGGTTTGCAATGAGGGTCAAATGAGATTAAATTGCAAAAGCAGTTATAAATCAAAATGACAAATGTATAAATAAAAGTATTATTTCAGTAGGTCAGTCATATTTGGATACCCTATTAAAAGCATAGAGTAATTGAATTGAAATTAACCACCTAAGTATTTACATTATATCATGAAAGGAGAAAGGCAAATAGTCATAAAATCATTTAAATATATGTGTGTGTACATATATATATTTTTTTAATCAAAATTTTTACCATATTCCTTTTTTAAAAATTGCAATGGTGATTATTAATAGCAGAGCTTTTTCTAAACAGGAAAAGTATTGTAAACATTGACCTGGTATTTAGGTCTTTGATTACTCAAGTGTTAGCTAGGAAAAAATGGATGCAAGATCCTTTTGAGGGGAAGGGATAATTCATCCAGAAGTAAATATGACATTTTATATATATTACAAATGATATCATTTTTATTGTGAATTGGCTTCATTTAAGTAAACTGTACCTATTCTAATTCCACAATTTTTTGTTGCCAGAATAAGTACAACTTAATAGAAATCTTTTTTTGTACCTAAAATGAACAAATTGAGGTTTTGGAATCAGAAGTGCTTTGAAATTTTTTTTTAAAACCTGATTTTGACACAAATTTTAAAGTATAATAATGTTGTATACTATCTCCTCTGTCTTCAGTTAGTGTGAAATACTACAGTAATTTGCAATTCAATAAAGGAGCAATTTTACTTTCTATATCTAATGATAAGTCTACATTCTTAGATTCCTCAACTGTTTTTAGTCTCTAAATGTATTGTCCAGATAAAGTGACAAGTATTTGTTTGTTGTAATGGTGACATTATTTTTTTCTTTTTGTTGTAGTATTTATGGTTTGACTTTATGACATTATGCTCCATGAAAAGAGTACCACAGCATTAGACAATTTCTGTATTCTAGGTGCTTAAATTTGAAGGCATCGAGGCACACACAAGTATTTTTATTAGTACATATTTATTATACATACTATTTGATATATATGATTATATTACATATATCATTCTATATAGCTATATTATATATGTCATCAATATGCATATTGATAAGTTATATGTACATACTCTTTGATATATCACTTGATAATTTTTGTGGCTAAGCTTAGAATTTTAGGGCCAGACTTAGATAATTAGTTTTTATTCCCGGTTTTTTATTTTTATTAATTAGTGACTAGTCAATAGAGTGGCAGACCAAGTCAGGAAGATCTGACCTCTTAGTTTTCTAGTTTTGTGACCTTGGATAGGTCACTTAACTCCTGTTGGCCTTGGTTTCCTCATCTATAAAATGAAGAGAATAATCATACCCATTTCTCAGAGTTGTTATGAGGAGCAAATGAAATAATATTTGTAAACAGCTTGGTATAGTACCTGGCATATACCAAATGCCATGTAAATATTGTCTGTATTTTTTATTATTATGTGGGATACTCTGCCAACATTCTAATTTTTCCTCATGTATTAAAATATATATATGATTTGCTACATTCTGACCATGCTTGCTGTGATGTGTCATAAGTAAAATCGAGGAATATAAATTTCTTTGCAATTTATAAGCTCATTTGATATGTAGGTTCATTCATGCTAATTTAGCTTTTTCTTTTTCTTTATAGGTTTTTGGTGCACTGGCATCAGAACCACTTAAAGTGAGTGATGGCTTTTATGGTACTGGAGAGACTTTTGTTTTTACTTTCTCTCCAGAATTTGAGGTAAAGACACTTGTTAAAATTTTATTTACTAAATGCTATTACAACTTTATTTTATGGGAAAATATTAATTTAAGAAATAAGGATCTTGAAATGACAAATGAGTTTAAATTTGTTGGGTGATTATAGGATTTTACTACCTGAAGATCTCCCAATATTTGAATTTTTCCAAATTAGTTGAAAATAAGTAGTTGAAAAGACTAGAATGAATATAACTAGTATTTTAATGGTGATAATTATACCCTTTACACTAACTATATCCTCTTAAGTTGTTCCTTTGCATCTTGGAGTGAGGTTGAGACCAAGAGTGATTAAAATAATGATGGTACCCTTAAGAGTGATAGTGAAGTTTGATAAGATAGGTGTATATATAAAAGAATTATCTCTAGAAAGATGATGATTGAACCTATAGGAGCTAATTAAATCACCGCATGTTAGTGGGGTAGCATAGAGGGAAAAGAGAAGTTATCCCAGTGCAACTCTGGGAGATGATCAAGGTCATGAATGAAGCAAAGGTAACAGTGATTTCTCTGTCAAACTGGCAGAGAGCTAAGAGAGAAAATGTTTTCTCCATGAAGGGAGGGACTATCTTACTTCTGTCTTTTGTATCCCCAGGGCCTAACACATAGTAGATATTTATTAGTTGATTTTATTGTCTCTATATTATAAATACAGCTATGGTTCAGACTATAAAAATGTACCCGATCATTGGCTTCTTCAGAGTGTGCTCATTGCCTATACTGAGTAAAAATAAATAACTTATACAAATTAAAATGAGAGATACTGAATGCTATGGCTAGTCTCTGTCATAGTGCTTGGTAACTATAATATATTTAATGAATAGTTATTGAATGAATGACCTCACTAAATGAGGGAGAGTGAAGTCCTTTCTGGGAGATATGAGAAGATAAAACTACTTGTCCCTTCTCAAATTCCAGCCCTCAAACTCTTATTAGGTAAGTTCAGTAACTATTATTTGTCTGATAATTGCTACTAGGGTTTGTCTATTTTTACAATTGACTATTTTATCTTCTCTTACTTTTTTTTTACAT
Organism: Gracilinanus agilis; assembly: GCF_016433145.1. Lineage (NCBI taxonomy): Eukaryota > Metazoa > Chordata > Mammalia > Didelphimorphia > Didelphidae > Gracilinanus > Gracilinanus agilis. Next base: position 648,385,496 of record NC_058130.1, read on the forward strand.
TGTTAATTCCAAAAATTAAAAATCATTCTTTTCTTTTTATTAGATCTTTAAATGGACTGGAGATAATATGTTTTTTATCAAAGGAGATATGGATTGCCTAGCTTTTGGTGGAGGAGGGTAAGTCACTTGAAGTATTAACCAAAGAAATCCTTTTTAAGAAATTTCAACTCTAGGTTACAAAATTGTTGTCATTTTAGGAATTTTTGATAGAACTTACAGATTTTTATGTTAGTGTTTTAAAAGTAAGGTTTTCTTCTAAATTTAGAGTTGTATTTTGCTAGAAGATCTGACTGTTAAGATTGCCTATTATTTCCATAATATACCAATCAAAGTATTCTTTTGTATTAAGAAACTCAATTTTAATAAAACTGTACTGAGCATTATGCTTAGATAACTAGATTGAGTGGTAGTTTGCAGATCAGAATTTTATTGCTTTTGGCCAAAGGCCTGGAAAGTTGGGAATAACTTGGTCTGTTAAAATGTAGGGGGCAACTACAGTGATTGAGAGCCAGACCCAGAGACAGGAGGGTTTAGGTTCAAATCTGGCTTTAGACACTTCCTAGCTGTGTGACCCTAATCAAGTTGCTTGACCCCTATTGCTTAGCCCTTATTGCTTTTCTGCTTTGGAACCAATATACAGTATTGATTCTAAGACAAAAGGTAAAATTAAAAATAAATAGATAAAAATGTGTTCAAAATAAAGATGCTTTGTTTAAATAGTTCAGTATAATATACTTTAAAAATAAAATTTAAAAAGCAAATCCTAAGGAAAAGAGCTAGGCAGGTAGTGTTAAGTGACTTGCTGAGAGTCACACAAGAAATATCTGAGGCCATATTTGAACCCAGGTCCTTCTTATTCTAGGTTTGGTGCTGCCACTTAGCTGCTCCTTTAGTATGATAATTGAGATAGATATATACATATTGTGGGCCTCACTGCAGTTCCAGATAATATCCTTAAATTCCTTATTTTGTAGAAACAGAGTTGTTTTTTATATCATCCCTAAAGATTTGACTAACAATTTCAGAACATAGAGGCTTACTTTTCTTCAAATTTCCTCCAAATTATTTGATTTTCTTCATTTATAAATAAAGTGAACATTTCAGTGGCATTGAAGGGCTAAATATATGAAGTTCATTTAATCATGGTAGTTGCCCTTTAATGATTTGAGTTTCAGGATTCCTGAGGTTTATTTTTTCCATTATTTCCCCCCTTTTTTTTATCTTCCTAATTTAACCTAAATTTTAATACAGCTTTTTTTTTTAATGCTACCCCTCCCACATGTTCCTACCATAACATGATTATCATCTTAGTTCTTTTCTCTGTTTCTTCTCAGACCAGTATTCTAATATTTATCAGTTTAGTGTGCCTCAGCTTTTCTTCTGATTGGCCCTTTAGAAGAAGAGAATGTTTCCCCAGGCTCCCAAGTTGTTACTTATATACGAATAAGCTACATGTTTTATCAAACTTTATGCTCAGTTTTTGAACACTATGGTCTGAGACCTATTTTACTTATAAATCATATTAAGAAGATTGAAAATGGATTTTAGCTCATTCCACACCCTTTTCCCCTCCTCTGTTCCCTCTCCCCCTAACACTTATTTTGAGCTGTCTTTAGCAATACAAAGCAGCTCTTTTTGCCCTCAGAGAGGAAGTAAAAGCAGTGGTGTCGTCAAGTTTTTCCAGGAGCTTGGCTTAGAAAAGGAGGAGAGAGAAGATGGCAGCAGCTCTGAAGCCCTTGAAGTACATACAAGAGAGGTTTGAGCCTGGTAGTAGCCATCAGGATTATAGATATAATAGACTGTATATAGAGAAGAATGGATGGTTAGGGGAAGGAAATGAGAGGTCAAAGGATCAGGGTTATGTGTAGAGAGGTTGATTTTGATGAGGAGCTGCCTTCATCAAAGACTGGACCAAGGAAGAGAGAGTGCAGAGCTGATAATGGGGAGTTAAGAGGCAAGATGAGAAGGAAAAAGAGGGAATTTGTAGTAAATAACCTCAGTTTTCTCAGTAAAATATGAGATAAGAAGGTCCTCAGGCAAGAAGCTTGGAAGAAGGGGTGCCCCCTGGCCCACCTGTGTAGATTATCAGTTGCTGGGTCCCAAAAAATTATTCAGCTAGAACTTTAGTGATGAGTTCATCCAGACTAATTTAGACCAGTCTGTTGTTGACAGAGGTACAGCACCACAGAGTCAGGCTTGAACATACACTGTTAACAGTTTCCTTACTTGGGTAACGCCATTCCCACAACATTTTGAATCTTTTGTTAAGAGTAAACTCAACTCCCCAAACAGGAACAATTGTGATTGCCCTGAGGCATCAGGTAAGACACAAGTTCCTGAATTTAATCTGTTAACACTTTTTTACCTAGAACTTTCAAGACATACTCACATTTTCCTTACCTTAGTTGAGTCTTCCAAATCTATAAGTATATTCTATATTTATTAATCAAATGAACCCAGTTCATATTCTCTAGTGCAGTGGAAGATCTTAAAAACACAAATGCAATGGGATAATATATCATGATGATAAGAAGTATTTATGGGATGCCTTAAAATTCACAACAAACATTATTTTGGTTGATTCTCACAGCACCTCTAGGAAGTAGTATCCCCATTTTACAGATGAGGAAACTGAGACACAAGTGAAGTTATTTGCCCATGGTCATACAAATAATAATAGGGCTAGATCTGAATTTGGGTGTCCAGACCCAGAACTGTTCACAGGCTCACTAGCTGTCTCGGTCTCCTAGGCTTTGCTTTATAAAATGTTCTGCCTGAATGTGTAAGAGTGCCATATACAACAGCTTTATTGTGTTTCAGTTAGGCTGTTCTAAGCCCTCCTGTGTGTGGCTGAGCCTCCCAGATGAGCTCGCTCTCCATGCTCCTGCCCCTCGGCCCCCCAACACACACACACACACACTCACTCTCTCTCTCTCTCTCTCTCTCTCTCTCTCTCTCTCTCTCTCTCTCTCTC